>NW_020454894.1:1292603-1300355 GCF_003342845.1 Nothoprocta perdicaria | reverse complement strand
GCAGCCGCAGCGGCGAGTGCCCTGCTCTCGGGCAGCGCTGCAGCCTGCGCAGCGCTGTGCCGCCTACAAACACCCCGCGCCCCCACGGATTTAACGGGAGCTCCATCGTCACTGCGGCTCTAACGCTAAGGAGTTGCAACCATCAGTGAGAACTACAACGACAGCCTTCAGGAAAGGACAGGCAATCAGCAGCCAAGAGGGCTGATGCAGTCCCACCTCGGGAAAACTCAAGGAAAACAGTAAAATTATATGTCCCTGAAAGAACAGACTTGGACACAGGGCAGATCTCAGCAGCAGTTGCTCTGTTAGTTGCAGGCACCAAGATAAGCTGGTGTCATTGGGAAACGGAGAGTGTGACGCACGCAGAACGTGCAGCGCTGTTTGGCTTTCCTGTTTCTCTTGCGAGGAGCTGCAGCTGCTTATCCAATTACCAGGCGATCTCGAGAGCAGCCAGGTGCATCGGGTTGGCAGCTCACCTCAGATATTTAAAGCAAAGACTCATCCTCAGGAAGACAGCTGAAGGAGGCCAGTAAAACAGTGACACCAAGTTAAATATATCTCTACACCCATATAAACACAGAGAGATTTGCTTGACAGTCCAGAAAGGAGGAAAGGTCTGGCCTTAATCCATGCCCTGTTGTGATTCTCAATGTTTTCTTCTTTCCCTTGCTTTAAAAAACTCCTTACACCCCTCCTGCCCAGTGTCTGTGACTAGATACCACCTGTGTCAGGCCCCAAATCCTCTTGATACATTAAAGACTAACAAGAATTAAGGAGAACAGACACGTCTACAGCAGGAATAGCACTGGTTTGAGTACACAGAGCTTTTCCAGCACTAAAAAAGTGGAAAAAATAAGAACCAGTGTTACTACAGGGCGCAGTGTAGAAAGCTAGCCTTTCATTACAACGCTTTTTGCGATGGTTAGTTGTCGTTTTCATGGTTAATCCATCCCCTTGTTTAACGCATCACAGATAAGATCTTCTTTACTATGGCCGCCGTTACTGGGATGCTGCCAAACAGCCTAGATCTTACCGAGGTTGATGGGCGCTTTCCTCATGGCCTACAGAGAGCAGCACAGCGGAAGCACCGACTGAC
Source organism: Nothoprocta perdicaria (assembly GCF_003342845.1). Lineage (NCBI taxonomy): Eukaryota > Metazoa > Chordata > Aves > Tinamiformes > Tinamidae > Nothoprocta > Nothoprocta perdicaria. The sequence continues at coordinate 1,299,259 of NW_020454894.1, read as the reverse complement.
AGTGCAGAGTGCAATGCTGTTTCCAGGCACCAAATACTCATGCTGGACAAACGGACAGTGCAGAGGGCAATGCTGTTTCCAGCCACGCCGCATCCCGGGTGTCCAGGCACCAAATACTCATGCTGGACAAACAGTTAATGCTTGAAGAGACAAAGAGCACAGGTTCCCCAACTCTCTGCGCTCCAGCCCTGCAAGCAGCATCAGCAAGACGCTCGCAGAGGTGCGAGGGAGCAGCTGCCCGGTGCTGGCGCTCCCGGGGGAGCTCTCTTGGTGCCCTGCCTCGGCACAGCACCAGCCCTGCACATGGAGCCTTAGCCCACGTGCGCCGAGAAAGCCCCAGCACCATTTGGTGCTCAGAGACAGGGGCTGGCACATGCATTCTGAAGAGTCTTTAGGAAAATGTCTTCATAGGAAATCAACAATTACAGGGGAGACAAGGGCCTGCGACGGCATCTCTGACTGTTAATTGCTTGGTATTGGTACGTGACCGAGACAAACTCTTCTTGGAATCAAGAATGTATTTCAGTCTCTGAACCAAAACAAACTTCAAAGAAACTGAAGGAGTAGGAGCTTTTAGCTCTCTAAACACATTAGTTTTAGCCCAAATGACGCATCAATACTCACCATGTCTTAGCTATAAATAGCTCTAATACATGACTATAATTTTATTAGCTCTTCAAGCAGAAACCAGCGGGAAACACCCTCCAGTAGATTTGCATCCCGTGTATTAATTTCTTTGTAGTCCCCTATGAGATCTGGGGCTCCAGCTCCCACATGTCTTCCTAGAGTTTCAAACTACTGGCAATCATCACCTATGAAATCACCACCACCAGCTGACGCCCACGCATTTCAGTTTAACAAGTTTCAACCTCAGTCCTTAAGGATAAACAAATGCAAACAAAAGTGAATGCAAGTTAAAACACAAAAGAAGTTTTCCATGAGAGGCATTAGTCCAGCAAACACTCACCTGATACCAGAGGCAAAGTTATGTTTCAAACTGTGTTAAGAGATCTCTTATTTCTGGAGTCAGATGCTCTACTGCCTTTGCAGCTTCTGTGATTGCTTTCCGATACATCCCTTTCTTCTTGCGATTAAATCTCAGTTTGAAAAATTCAGAGAAAGGAGAGAGTTTTGAAACAGATAACAATGAAGTTGTTGGAGAACCAAACCACGATACTTTAGCTTCTCGCCATGAAGGTTCCCCATTTTCCTTCTGGCTAAGGTTTATATCAAGAACACGTGCGGGCCACCATGGAAAACCGTGAATTTTACCCCAAACAATATCTCCCACCGAAACAGTTCTTCCGTCTTCAGTGACGCATTTAGACACACTTTGCGTATGTAGCCTAACTGTTAAGGGTGGCACAATCTTACGCTCATCTTTTGAAGATGAAGAGACAGATGCATCATCACCAGGTATAAAGTCACACATTTCTGGTGATGTTACTTCTGAACTAGAAGACTTGGATTCATCTAGACTGTCATTACTACACACGGACAAACTAGAAGAATCTGCTTTTCTTTTACGATAATTCATTAGGAACGCCAAGTTATCGTGTCCATCTTTACCTTGGGGAAATCTTTTAAAGTCATCATCTTCCCCTGAACTCCCTGAAGATATCTCAGCTAAACTTCTGTCTGTAGATTCATCATTGTAAAATGCACCAGGATTGGACTCCCTGCTGTTCTGAAGGACATTTATCTCATCAATAAGTTCTGCTTTATAAATTGAAACATTCTGACCATCATTTATTCGATGGGGCTTCAGTCGGATCTTTGGAGGTGGAGCATCTGCACTGGAATGCACAGGCCGTGTGAGCTTCAGTTTTGGAATGGAAGCAAGCTGGCTGCCCGCTGACTTGTCCATTAAACATTTGGTTTCTCGACATGGCTCAGAGTCTCTAGTCTCTTCTTGGTCCTCCTCTCCATTCTGCAATATTCGCTGGGCACAAAATGGTTTGACTGAGCCGTGAACCCGCGAAGGAATTTTCACAACTTCACCTTTCCCTTGCGGAGTACTGTAGGATATTTTTATAACTGGGGTTCGATGCACTAGTTCCCCAGAAAACTTGTCCTCCTCTCTCTTTTCTCTCTTGTTTCTTTTCTCGGTGCAGTCAGAGTCGCTGTGCTTTTTCTGCTCCTTGTCCTGCAGGCTCAGCTTCCTCCTGGTTTTCGCGTTCTGCCCAGCTGTGTTGGCGTCCTCGGGGTTCAGGGTGTTTTTGCACTTCTCGCAGAGCACCTGCCTTGGCCGCAGTCTGATAGTGCTCATGATCAGCCTCCCCGGGTCTCTATTCCGTGACAAACGTCTCCTCGTCCGCTTTATAGTCCGCGGCGGGGGCTGAGGAACCCACTGGTTGTACGTGTGCCGAAGCCAGAGAGGACGAGGAAAAGGAGCCCCCTCGAAGTAGGGCGGGTAGGGAGGGAGGCTGCCGGGTGGCGGGGGCGGCAGGAGCGGCGGCACTGGCTCCTCAGCGCTGCCTGCGGGAGCCTTTTCCTCGGCGGGCTGCGGCTCGGCCTCGCCCGGCGCAGGGGCCCGGGGAGCGCTCGTGGGAGCGGGAGGCTCCTCTTGCTTCGGAGGGGAAGGCGGAAGGCAGAACAACCCGGACCTAGAAACAGCACGGAAAGGATGGGGGAGGCAGACGGTCAGAACCTTCGAGAGAGACTTCTTGGGGAAAACTATGCGTTACAAACACGCTATTTTCTTTAAAAACAGACTTCCACATACTAATAAGGCAATGTTTTCCCTTCATTTTTAAAACATAGCAGTCAGTTCTATTACTGAAGGAAAAAAACAGCATTTAAAATTTAGAAAAAGTGACCTGCTCTTCTGCAGAAAGGGCACAGAGAACAACAGAGAACAACAACAGCAATCTCCATTTCCATTAACTCCTCGCACAGACTCAGACGTTTTGCACCAAGAAGTTGTACTCTAGCACAGGAGGAGACACTCTGGGGAGCTACTAAGGTTCCTCACTTTATCCTGTACTTGCACGACTGCTTTTTTGGCTTCTTAAACAATGCAATGCAGTCCCAGGCAGAGGTTTGCCAGTACAGTCTTGTTCCTCTACCACTGGCCTTTGTTTTCATGATCTTTATCTGTTCAAATACAGAATACGCCATTGCTTCAGGACACCAAGATCAGAGGTGTGATGTACTGGCGTCCCTTGCCACGTTTCCTTACAGGCTGTCAAAATCCTGCAGAGGAATGAGCAGAAGGAAATGCTCCCAAACCCTGGAACTCCTGACCTTGGCTCATGCCTCTGTGCACCGGTGGTTAGGCTGCACCCGACACGGGGTCTGATGCCGACACGGAGCTTCAGCACGAGCCTACAGCGAGGCAGGCCGCCCGCCGCCCTGCCCTCCCAGGAGCGCCGCTCACGTGGGCAGCCCACGCGGCAACATGGGCTGCTCCAGGCCGAGGACACCATCCTCGCCAGGCACCTGCACCTCCTGCATCCCGAGACAGCCCCTCTCCCTGCAGGAAGGACTGTGCCAGGGCAGTGCTCCCAGGCGGGGCTCACAGACCCTCTCCATCACACGGAGCTAGGGCAGGAGCGCTCAGCGAGGCCCCACGGCCGCTTCCCTGCTCCATCCCCGGTATGGACACGGTGCCAGGAATGCTCCAGGCGGCCGCTCCATGAGCGGAGAGCAGCCGCTGGAGGCCAGGAACGACCCCAGCACAGGAGAGGGGCTGCTTTCCCTACCACCTCCATGGGCAGCAGGGCACACGGGTCCCATTTATTGCGGCTCTCACCCGCTGGCTTCATATTTCTTTTCTCAGCCAATTCCAGAGAGCATCGCTCTCACCTGATTTCCATGGCGACTCCCACCAAGTTTAAAAATAAACTTTGTACAAACTAAGCAAGCAGAATTTAGCCTGTTTCGGGTGCAAAGCCACTGCTCCTCTTCAACTGAAATAAACGACATTTACCAATTTATCTGGATACGAAAGAAATAAGTTCTCTCCCTCATCTGAAGAGCAAGAGAGCAAGAACCTGCTACTAGAAAAGCAGTTAGTTCAACTGGATGACTTCCAGGTTTGAATGCAGGTGATCAAGACGATTAAATTGCTGAATTTACATATTTTGGAACAAATGTTTTTGTTGCAATATTCTTTTTAAGCAGAGACACCTCAGAATTTAGGTGTGTCTCTGATACCTGGCAAGGCGAGCAGAGCCAGGCCAGCTCCGCCCGTGAGCCTGGATGGAGCAGCCCGCTCGCTCGCTGGCTCCAGAAGAGCTTTGCCACTCCCGCGGGACGAGCTGCCCTGTGGCTGCTGCTCCCGCGGGACGAGCTGCCCTCCGGTCTGCTTGTGGGCCCTGTTGTCCCATGCAAGCAAGCGGACGGCCGCAGTCCTCATTTCCCTCCTCAGCGGCTGGCGGAGCTTCTCGCTTGGCAGGCGCCAGGCGCTCAGCACCACACTCGGCGAGGGAGCAGTTTATGTGCGCCAAAGGCAACGTCGCCAGTTCTCCACGATCCTGCGCATCTCGGTGCTGCAGGGACCCTCGGCCTTCTGGCCTAAGGCCTCCCTGGAAGTGGCTCTGCGGAGGAAGCTGCTGGCAGGGATCAGGTACCTCTGTGCAGCCCGACTGCAGTCGGACCACAGTCTGACTCTGGGCTAACTCGCCCCTCAAGCTGCCAGCCAGGGCAGGAGGGTGCCGAGGAGCTGCACAGAGCCTAGCGCTGCCGCGGCCGCGCGCGGGCGCCGAGATGGCTGCCGCGCTCCCCTGCCTGCCGGCCCGTGCGTCTCCTGCGCCAGCGCGCAGGGCTGCGTGCACGGCAGCGGCGCTCGGCCCTCACACACGGCCCAAGTCACCGTCTGACCCTGGGGCCCTTCAGTGTAAGCAGAAAAAAAACACCCGAGAGCGCCAGGTTACGTGGGGTTTCTTTACGCCCTGCACACAGCTTCTTCCTGCTAAAGATGCACCAGAAGCCTGGAAGCCACCTCAGGCTAGCTGGGCTACGGGAAGCACAGTGCCTTGTACGCGGATTCCCTGGTTTCCTGCTCGTGGTGCAGGAGCAGATGCTCCACGGTTTGCTTTCTGGTCCAAGTTTCCTTTGGACACAAGGAGCAATACAAACTCTCCTGGCCTTCCCCATGTTAAATGCCAACATTATTCAGGCATTTCCTCTAACTCTGTATCATCATCATCAATTCTGCACACACAAATCCCTTCAACTACCGTGAAAACCGACGAGTTTGGTTTAGGGGCCCAAGGGCACATCCCATATTACAAGCATCAGAGTGCACTGCAGACTGCGATCCAACCCTCTGCCTTTAATCCCTGTTTCTGGGACAGTCAGGGCCAAACGGATTAAGTTACCTCAATCCAACCTCTCCTTGGAAACGAAGACGCCATCCTCTGATCCACACCCCTGCGTGGTTAAGAAACAGCTCGTGCCCAGCTCAACTGAGCCAAACTGCAAAGACGCAGCACCAAAGCATTGTGGCTGTAGTCAGAATTCATCTGGACCTTTCTTTGTGTGCACAAACACTGTGCACCTATAGTGCACAGGAATTATCTTATTAAAACAAGGCGATTGCCAAGGAATTCATGGTGAAGAGCATGGCTGCTGCAGGCGCCCGGCACAAGCTGCCACCGTCCCTGCTCCGGGTCATCCCACGTCTGTTTTAAGCATGTCCCGCTGCTGCTCCAGGCCCACTGTGAGGCAGGCTTGGCAGGGAGGGCCTGCCTGCCCCCCAGTTTCCCATGCTCCCCAGCTTCCCATGCCCCCCCCTGTGCGCTAAAGCACGGATTCATCTGAAAACCTCGGAGGCTGCTTCTCACCACTAAAGAGCAGGACCCGTGCGTGCTGCCCGCTCCGGAGGGCCGGGCTGCCTTCGCCGCGAGCATGGCAGGCAGCGTTGCCACTCCTGTGCAGCCCCGACACGGCCAGGAGGGCAGCCCCCCCGTGCAGCTCCTGGCTGCGCGCTCAGGGAAGCGCCTTCCTCCACGGCTCTGTCGGCACACTGCAGCCCCCCCGAGCGCCACAAAACGTGACGAGGTGTCGCTGCCCCGGGGATGCAGCACCTCGCTCGGCCCTTAGCAGCGGCCACGCAAGGTGAGGGGGCCAGGGCCTGGCCCCCTCCGGAGCTGCTGCACCCCTTGGACCCCAACCCAAGCTCTGCAGGGCCAGGATGGGGCTCCCTTCATCCCTAGCGGACGGGAGCCCATTCCCGCTGGCGGGCGGCACCGTGCACCCCTCGCCCTGCTCGCGCCCTGTCCGCAGCCCCGAACATGCCACCGGGGACAGCGGGGGGACGAGGCCCCGCGGAATTGTCACACCCGAGCAGCAGGGAGGAGGGAGGAGACCTCCGGCCCGCAGCTGCCGCAGCCTGTGCGGAGCGGCCGGCGCGGGCACCGTGCGGGCACCGTGCGGGCACCGTGCGCAGCTCCCCGCGCAGGGTCTGCGGCCACGCGGGCCCCTCGCCGCCCAAGGCGGCCCTGCAGGGCCGGGCTTCTCCCGCCCCGCGGCCCCGCCACACAAGCGCGCCGCGCGCTCCCACCGGCTCGAGGGGACGGGGCCGTGGCCGCGCTCCCGCCGCACCGCCGCGCGGCAGTGCCCCCAGCGCAACGCCGCGGAGAGCCGCGCAGAGCCGCGGAACGCCGCGCAGAACCGCGCAGCACCGCGGAGAGCCCCAGAGCGCTGCGCGG
>NW_020454894.1:1270563-1292087 GCF_003342845.1 Nothoprocta perdicaria | reverse complement strand
CCGCCCGCCGCGCCTCGGCCGCGCGCTCCGGCCGCGGCGGCGGCGGGAGAGCCGCCCTTCCCCTGCGGGCCCTGGACGCGTGCGAGTCTGCGGAGTCCGGCCCCTCTCAGGTAAAACCGCCAGTGAGCGCTCGCTCACCTTCATGGGGCTACACCTGATGTTCTTTGCTAATCTGAACAGCAAAATAATAAAAAACTGAATTCTTGCCTGTTTATTATGAAACCTTGCTACTCTGTGATTGGTGGTCAGAGTAGAGGACAAACCGCAGTTCTGGAGCAGCCCTGACCTTCTCCGAAGCCTGGCAAACGCTGGGAGCAGCTGGCAAGAGCCCAGAGGGAGGTTTGGCGCCCGGAGGACGCTCTGAGGCGGCGTCCTCGCACGGTGCCCGCTTTGGTCGGTGATTGACCGCTGCCGAGTTCGTGCTGGGGCAGTCGCTGCCGCGGCGCCCCGGCCGCGCAGGGCCCTGCACGCGCGTGGGCTGAGGGCAGCGTGGAGAGGGGCCGGGTGCGCAGCGGGGGGCCCCGAGGGCCCGTCCGCCCGCGCCCGGGGAGCCTCTGCAGGCACCGGCACTCGCCGCTCCAGAGAACACAGAGCCTGGCGCCTAGGAGAGGAATGAGCTCCAGTTCTGTGAGACCCCTTTACACGTCAGTAGCTGCCATTTAAACACTACCTATTGCCCCTTGGATGCTGCTGAGAGTAACAATGTGAGGCCTGAAGGTTTGATTTCGAGCAACTTTTAACTATTTGGTATAGAGCAGGAGAGGGAAGGACACACAGCGAGGAGGGCATGCCATGACAGCAGTTCAAATGACATGACGTGGGGGCAGCAAGTGCGGTGGGGAGACGACATCTGCTTTTCATAAAGGTCTGCCCGTAAGTGGCACGAGACGGCACCTGGCACCTGCGCAGGAGCCTGTGGCCTCTCGCTGCCCGTGGAAGGGGCTGGGGCTCCGGTTCAGCCGCTGCATCCACAGGACCGGCCTTGCAGGATCCTCCCAACCCCCCTGCCCAGAGAAGGCGCCAGGCCTGGAGCCCCCAGGCAGGAGGGGTGGCTGGGTCGGGGCCTCCAAACACAGCACCTCTAGTCCCTTCCCTTCCTGCAGCACCAGCCACCCGTGCTGGTGCCCAGCTCTGCGGCAGAGCTCCTGCATTCCTGAACCCCCCTTACCTGACCAGGCTGATTTAGATTTTTTTCCTTTCATTCATTACTTCATATCGCACAAGGTGTTGAGAGTTTGTAGCGTTTCTGAATCAGGGGAGAACTCTCCTGCGAAGGCAGTAAAACGATATCCTGGTGGATGAAGCCCTCATTTTACTTTTGCTCGTTTGGTCTGTAGACTTTCAACCTTGGGTTTAAAACAAACAAATCAAAAATAGAGATAGGATATTTAATTATATGTAATTAAGAGTAGAAAAGACTGCTCATGTCTAACAAGCTGCTTTTTCCTGCAGCCGCCACTTGTATAACCATGAACCTCAACACCAACAACAGGTATAGCGCACAGCTCCAGTGACCGGTGCATCGGTGTTAACTGTGCAGGCAAAAGAAGGCGCCAGTTCCATGCAAATGCTAACAGTGAAATATGCCTGTCCTTTGAAAGAGCTGCACACATTTTGGTTCTCCTGTTAGTGCAAATACCTGCATAGATTATTCAGTAAGAAGGCAGAAACTAGAGAGGAAATAAAGGGCTAGTAAGGTTACACTGCACGCTCTTAAGTTTGGAAAGAAGATTTTGAAAAAAGCATTAATTGTCTCTATTGCCAATCCTATTAGTAATAAAGATGCTTCTGCAGCAGAAGAAAACATTTTTAGGGATACGGAAGGGAGCATCAGTGGGGACTCTGGAGTGTGCGCCTGGAGAGCAGAAAGGCGGTGGCGAACGGGAGCAGTGAGCGCCGCGCGGCCGCGCTGCCGGCAGCCCTCGCAACGGTGCGCACCAGGCGTCCGCTCCTGCACACCGATTCCTGCACCGCGGCGTCACGCGGGGTTTTATACCTGCCTTGAGGAACCACCTCCATTTTGGCAGGGTGTAGTCTGCTTTTTCCTGTGTGTAGCTCTGCGGAACGCGAGGGATGTGGGTAATTTTAGAACAGTGTCATGATTTCCTGGCATACAGACAGGCTTTTTGCACTGGGTATGACTTGTCAGTCCTGTTATGCACAGTATAGAGGCTCTGCTCTCTGCACATTAGATCATTGGGCCTCTTGGCCAAAGATACTTGGATATCTTTGGATATACCAGGATTTTTTTTTTTTTTTTTTGAAAAGCACAGAGACTATAAAGTACTAGAAAAAAACACTGCAAAACCGAGACACTGAAATCCCCAGTGTTGGCATTATCATTTTACACAGCTTTGTCCATATTTCCAATATTTCTACTGAGCAACTGATAGGAATTCCCAGGAGCTGGAATCCCACACCTGAGGTGAGAAGCTCCAAAGGCAGGCACCATTTCCTTACCGTGTGAGAGGAGCTGCAACGGGACCGTCCCTTGAGGTAATTGCTGCTCCTCTTTGGAGTAAATAACTTGCTTTGGAGCCGCTCACATTCCCTGCACATTATAAAAGGAGTTTCTTTTTTTATTGCTACCATGTAATTCCTTACCAGGAAAAGGATTTCCCAGACGTGGCAGCAGTGTTCCTACCGCTGCCTACCAGGGATTTCCTGCTCAGCCAGCATGCACAGACACACCGGGCCATTTGAGAGAACGACCTGCAACGTCTGTGCTGCTCTGCCCTCAGGAAACGTATTTCTAAGCCAAGGTTTGCTTTTTTTGGTCTGACCATAGTCATCATTTGGGCACCCTGCATAGCGAGAGGCCAGGCAGGCAGGCCAGGGGAGAGAAGGGAAGGCGCAGGGAGCCGCAGGGAGCCAGTGCACCTCGGCACGCGCGGCTCTGCCAGCGCCCAGCCCGCTCACACATGCGGACCACAACGCAGGCTCCTGAGCCAAAGCTGCCTTTAGCTCCAGGACTTTTATTATCCACAGAAAACTCAGAAGAACAAACGAGAAGCAAAACAGTGACAACTTACTGCAAAATACAAAATTGGTTGTGGCTTTCATGCACTTTTGGTGAGGACTGAAGCAATACTTGCAGTCAAGACAAATAATTCCTAATAATCTTGCAATAAGCAAATAAATTTTATAACTATACCAGCTTTAGTGATAGCTCTCATAGCTCTCCTTTTTTTCTGCATCATGATACTTAACCACTTAATATCTCAAAATACAGATTTACAAGTCCTCCATCTAATAGTAAAAGGATTATTGTGGATTTCAAGTTTATGCTCTATTGACCACTTGGCGCCAAACAGCTTCTACAACATACGATAAAAATCAACATTTTCGTCTACAGAGATTGATATTAATCCTTGGAAGTTTCCTATGCTTTCCTTGGTTTCTGCTTTCTATTTGGCTTAGAAGCTCAGTTTTGCTTTTAAAAATACTCAAACTACCATAGAAGTTTGTGTCTGTTTATACATGTGCACATACATGCACACACAATTTTAGCTTATTAAGAGGCTTATTGAGTTACATACTGATGCTTATTGATTAAATCATAGTCCTGCAGTTGAATTCTGCATCTTTTACTCAGGTATTGCCTTCAATTAAGTCATAATATCCATACATGGGATCTGATATTTATTTTGTATTTACTCTCAGAAGATTTATTTTCTGAAGGTCTTGACGAAGAACAGACAGTAGAACAAGCCTGTTTAAATTCAGATGCTTTTCATAAACTTGTCCTGTAAAATGAGAATCTTCAAAATACTAAATTATTTAGTATAAATAATCTTATACTAATTTTAACTTTGCTCTGTTGTTAATTTGTACTTAATTTGGAACATTAATTTTAAAAGTGCAAGTACCGCAGAGCTGTCACTGCACTCTCAGCCAGGTTAGCCGCCCGTCTGCGCAGGGCGCCGGCCCTTCCCAGCGCACGCTGCTTCCCGCGCCTCCCTCCCGGCTCCCGGCTCCGCCGCCCTGGCCGCGCTGCTGCCCCGGTCCCGCTCCCGCACGCCCGGAGCTCCGCGCTCTGCCCCAGCACCTCCGCAGTGCAGGAAAGGCCCCACCTGGCCCCTGCCCTGGCGCACTCCGCCTCCTGTTCCCACCACGGCTGTGTTCCAGCACCAGGGAAAAGTGATGTTCCACTGTTCAGAGCAGTCCTTACACACAACAGCCGTTCTGAATCCCAGAATATGGGCAAATAACAGGGGCTGCGGCAGGTATTTCTACTAAATACAAATTCTCTATGTACAGGTGCACCAACAAAAAATACAATTTAGCTTTCAGTGATTTGAAAAAATCTATTTGGGAAGAGTTTATGAAAATATATTCCTAATACACATTGTTTAGTGCCATCTTTTCATTTATAAAGGGACATTTTCTCTAACACTCAAGAAATATGAAAGTGCTTCCAACAAGGAGAGGAAAGAACAAAGATACATACCAACCATAAGGCCAAAGATGAAATCCTGTCAGTATAAAAATATGAGGATATGATTCATACATCCTTTATTAGTTTCAAGATTTGCTAACTATTAATGTAAACTATATTAACAAAGGCGTGTAAGAGGGCCAAAAAAAATTTATGGTACTATAGTGCCCTCTTGTGTTAAATACATGTATGCACATTCAAGAACAGTCGAGCTCACTTAGCTCGTTTACATGGTGAGCACCTAAAATTTTTCAGAATATGAAATTCAGTATTTTTCTGAGAGTGAGCACATTTATTCTCCCCATATTTATATATACTGGGAGAGGAAAGCGAGAAATGTTTAAGGGTGTTACCTATGTGTGCCCCTCCGAATGCCCTTCCATGCGCGCCCAGTTCTGTGCTGCTGAAGGGACGCGGTCGGTTTGGCCAGAGCAGAGGCCTTAGAGCCTCCGCAGGACCCGCTGACGGGCACAGCACTGCCCCGCATCCGCCAGCGGAGCCGCAGAGGAGATCGACTAAGCCTGAAGTTGAGTTCTGCTGTCCAGAGCTCACCCCCACTGCTGAGAGCAGAAACACATTTATTCTCACCCAGTTTGCTTCGGGTGATGCTGCCCCTTTGAACACCCTGTATTACCCATGCTGTGGGCACTGCCACCCAGCAAAGCTGTTTGCAGAACTGTGTCACGCATCTTCAGCTCAAGTGACGAACAAACAGGATCAAAGTGACACGCGCTGCTTTGATCCTGATCCGTATGCACAAGCGGGATACTTGTACGTGGGAAAGCCAGCGCAGGCACAGGGAAGCGCATACGTAAACATGACTAATGCTCGGAAGTAACCAGTCAGATGAGTTACTGGTGCCCGTAAAGTCACTGATAAAGAACTCCTGTTTATTTAGTGATTTAGCAACACAAGGATGCCACCAGTGACGCTCGCCATGCAGAGTGACACTCATATCCAGCCCGAGAGTTGAGCTTTACAGCTGTACCTAATTTGCAAATAAAAATTGTGCTGCAAAGCTATTTTGGCACTTGAGCAGTTCTATTTTTACTTTTGCCTTTTTTCCTGTAGTAAAACTGGCCAAGGATATTATCACAAATAGAAGAATTACTATTATGTGACTATTTCATTTCCGGGATAATAAAATACAGCACTGAATATCTACTGTCTCAGAAAACGAGGCTAGAAATTTTCATAAACAAAACTTAGGAAATGATTCTGTTCAAGATTCATGAAAATCCTGCTCTTCCTAGCTGTATCATTTTGAAAACAAATTTGTATAGAAAAAATCACTTTAAATCAAAATTTCTATTGGACTAAAGTGACCAGGCAAAGATCTCAGCACTGCTGTTTGGTGATGAACATGGGCATCTAAAGACAAGACTTGTCTGCCAGCAGGCTGCCTGTGACGCATCCCCATGCTCTGTGCGTTAGGCAAAGCTCCGCTGCCAGAACTAAGGAAATTAATTGGTGAAAAATACCACTGAAAGCGCAGTATTCACATGGCTAAACTGCTGAAGTCAGAAGCGGTCCCCAAATGAAAACAGAGAGAGAAGACTTGGATCACTGATACCAGTGTCTGCCTTCACCTCCCTCCTAGGCGCCCTGGCTCTGGACTCAGGCCCAAGCTGGACGCCCAGGGCTACAAGGTGTGAACCGCTATCATCTCCGGTTGGTCAAAGTGACACTTCTACAAGTGCTCATGTGTTTGGTGACAGAATTTGGCTTAGTTTCAGAAATACGAACAAAAGCAAGGCTAAAAATACTAGCAAGCCCAAAGTGTGGCTGCTTTAGTTTCAAAATATACATTAGAAGTGGTTTTTGTTTGGTTGTGTGAAGATTTTGGAAATGCATTTTTTTTCCATATCATTAGAAGAGTAAAGTGGTAATCTGTAACACAGGGTCCATCTTTATTGGTTGTGCATCAGGCATTCCTGAGTAGATATAAATAAAATATGACATACTAAATAACCCGATGAAATCCCCTTGTTAGTGCTGAGGAATATAATTCATTTTAATTAGAAACCTAGTGACATTTCAGAAGAAAATTGGATATTTCCCCACTTTTAAGGTTAAAAGTAGTATGCCCAGAAATCATGAAACTGAGCTTAAAGAATTCTTCACTGTAAGACTAAAACTCTTATGGCATGTTAGGTTCCTTAAATGATTATTTCTAAATGCCTTACTCAGTAACTATGTCACATTTTATTTTTACACCAAAGCACTGAAAAATTCATGTGTATTCATTTGCAGTGTCTCATCTTGCAATACTATATATGGCAAGACTAATTGCATAGCTTGAAATTCTGCTTTAACCATTTGTTACCTTGGAAAAGACACCATAAGCAAGGTCCTCTCCTTTGGCATGCCAGCACTTACAAATTCCCGTAGGAACCAGAAAAATGCAGCCCCCTTCAATTTCAGTTTGGCAGAGGCAACATCTCATATTGGAGGCGTTCAGTAATTAAAAAGTCATATTTAAACATAAGCACTTCTGTCTTAACGCCTCCAAGCAGCCTGATGGTTGGAGACACTACAGATTTTGAACAGCATTTTGAAGGATCTAGCAACACCTACACTACACATGGGGCTGCAACACTTCATGCAGGAGCTCTAGTCCACACAGATAATTGAAAAAGGGTCTATAAAGCCACAGACTTTTAAAGTGGCATTTAAAATCTTGTTCTTCTCTCTGTCACACTCAAGTAGTCACAGAATCACAGAATGGTTGAGGTTGGAAGGGACCTCCAGAGATCATCCAGTCCAACCTTCCTGCTCCAGCAGGGACACCCAGAGCACGGGGCACAGGGTGGCATTCAGGTGGGTTTGGAAGACCTCCAGAGAAGGAGACTCCACAACCTCCCTGGGCAGCCTGTGCCAGGGCTCTGGTACCCTCACAGTAGAGAAGAATTAAAATATTAAACTTAACTATATTGTCTTAGGAAAAAAAAAGTAAGTTGAAGGGTCTCATTGATGTTTTTCTAGTTTGCTACCTTGCTATTTTCTGTTACATAGCATATCTGCATTTGCAGGTGAAATCTAAACAATATTTCTTTCTTCCATCAACTTTGCATGGCTTCGCCATTCTTGAAGCATTTCTTCATCTCTGAAAAAGTTAATTTATAGCAAAACTTGAAGCTATATTTTAAGAAGTGAATGTTAGTATGCTGATTTGCACATTTAGCCATCCGTAGGTTAACAAAAGATGACATATATCAGACATTTACATTGATACTCCAATTGTTCTTTGTTTCTGTCCTAAGTTACAAGGTACTTCTACTTGACCTACTGTTGTCTGATATATACCTGGAATCATTCTGTTCCTTCAATTTCACTGTCTTTTTCTAAGTATTTGTCCTGTCTAATAATGCCAATGGGTGTAGTCAGTAGCAAGCGTATTGATTCCTGAAGAATAAAGCAAACACATGCATGTGGTGGGAAAACGTGCAGGAATAAAACAATGTACAGTTCCTTGGCAAACTTGTTCAATACACTCCTATATACATGTGTGTGTGTCTGTGTATATATATAGGAGTATTTTTTTTAACTGTAGAAGCTTCACATTTTACATGTTGTATGCATAGTTCTTTGCTCTCCAGCTGTAGATTTCTGTCAGCAGAGATACAGTAGCTGCATTTAACCTTGGACCATAATATATGAGTTATCTGAAAGGGATTTCTGCTCTATTCAGTTAGAGCAGGAACTGAGTTCCACATCAGAGTTCTGCAATTAGAAATCTGGCATCTCACCTTGTTGCCTTGGAGCATCCCATGTTGTAAAGAAAAATACTCTTTGTATCTCCACTTATAGCACAATTTTTAAAAATGATTTCTTTTCTTATAAATAGTAATCTGGCCAATCTGGCCAGCTAAGTAACAATTTTAAAAAATGGACCATAATACTTGCTTTTTCCTTTGTTCAAATAAAGCTTGTTCCTTTTTCAGCTCCTTTGCTGCCACCACCGTGTGCACTTCAGCTTGCTTGCTCTGAATCATCAGTCATAGGAGAGAAATTTGGGAAGCCTGTCTCTGTGCAGACATGCTCCTTTTGAAATGAACAGGTTGATAATATTAACTAAATAATACATAGAAAACTGAGCACATGTAAGGATGCCGATAAACACATTCAAAGTGCAAACTTATAACTATTAACCTGACTTAACTGAGAGTTGTTAATGTCAAAGACCGTGGACCATGTACACAGTGCCTAGTGCAGACAGCAGAGACCGGTGAGGAGAGGAAGCTTTCAGAGGAGAGTTCAGATGGAGGCGCCGAGCCAAGGCAGGCTGCCGGGTTCGGGTTCTTTCCACGCAGGAAAAACTGGCAGACAGTGACGGCCACGTCCTGGAGAGGACACTCGGTCACACTCCTCAGCCAAGCCTCGGGATTGGGAGGTTTCCCCTGCCCTCTCCGTGCCAGTGCAGCACAGGGCTTTGCGACCACCCAGCAGAGAGGGCGGAGGGAGGCAGCAACGGGGAGGAGCACAGAGAAGGAAAGGAAAAACACAGAAATGCAAAAATTATCTTCCTAATTTTGTTCTAAATATGAAATTTAATGAAAAGGGCCAACATTTAAAAGTTCATCTAGCTTTAGTTCATTTAAAACTAGCATTGGGAAACAATGGAAAAACACAGCAGTAATCATTTTCCTCAATATTGGAGGAAAATCATTGACATCAGGGTAAACAATGAAAAGAGTTATGAAAAAAAATCAAATTTGGCAAATTTCCAATTCTTTCCCGTTTACACACACACAAAAAAACCCCACCTGCCTTTTCAAGAAAGGATTCACTACCAAATTCTCCTAAAAGTGGCTTGAATTATTTGAATACAGTGCAAAAAAAGGATTTATCAAATGTTTTGTATTCAAATGCAAAGGAATTTATGTATTATCTTCCATTTAAACATAGTTATCAGCCATGCAACATATACTAGAAATGAATAATTTGTCTCCATTACTAAATTCTATTGATTTTCAGTATAATGTGATCTGTAAATTCTTTCAAGGACAGAATTACGAAAATAAGAATGGAAAGGAAGTAAACAGGAAAATATAAAAGACTGATAGCGGTTTTTAATTTTGGACAAACCATATTTTTGACTTTTGCTTTCTATATACTTCATCATAAATATAGTTTATCTATCAAATTTGTATTTGACCATAAGTGGAATGCCTCTTACTAAAATGCTTTTATATTTTCCATTAGAAATACAGAGGGGTTTTTTTTCCAGTAGTTGTAAGATTATATGTCATTACATGCAACTTAAAGTCACCTGCAAAGATGAGCTGACTTTGAGTAGATCTGTTCTCTCATTCTGTGTTTTTTCCCCACTTCAGTAAAATCACAAAGTACAACAAAATATTGGTTGGCAAGAAATTATTCTTTCTCATGTTTTATAATCTCTTTTTTCAGCTTTTGGAATCTTAGCTTTTCCTCTTTATCAGGCCATTCGTCTGATAAATCCAAACTGGAGTGCAACAATTCAGTTAGGTTCAGCTTTTCAATAGCTGGCATTTCTATTGGAATTAAAAAGAGATTACTGCAATTCTATTTATCAGTTACATCAGAAACTTTTTCTAAGCAAAACAGTATTTTGCGGCAAAATCAGTCTAGCAGACGTGGCATTTGTTGGTCTGTTTTCTTTTAATGCATATTGTATTCGCAAAGATTTTTCATAATGTTTTAAGCAATCTATTCTGACAAAACTCAATAGTCAGAAATAATGTCAGAAATAATGCTGCTAATTCCCAAACAAAACTCACTTCACATAGTATCATAAAGAGGGATCAACTGTAGTTAATTCTAAATTGCTGATGCTGAATATACAAAATGACTACTGAAAACAATACAGATTAGTCTTACACAGATAAAAGCTGGATAATCTACTTTCGTAGTTCAGACATATTTAAAATAAAGCCTCAAAAGCCTTTCAACTGAATAGTGTATTCCTAATACCAGGGGCAGGATTTTATTTGGAACTGCTTAGCTGGATCTCTCTAGGATGGGCCTTTTCTTGCATTCGGGGTTTTCTCTCTTTAACATAGAGACATGTTTTCACTACTAGACTTTTCCTTTAGGTAACAATTAAAAATCTTACTTTTACTTAACAATTAAGAGATAAATACGTTTTTAATGGTAAAGAGGAAAAGCAGAGTAAGACTCTGCACTCTACTGCACAGGTATTTTGCCTCTGTTTCGCATAATGTATTTGCCAACTACAACTCCACTTGAAAACTACAGAAAGCTCAGTTTATTGGACTAAAGAAACCCAAAATATTTCAACCATGAAAAAGATTACTTATAGACAAATGCTGTCAAAGCCTCTAAAAGGCATTTTTTGAGTAGCTGTGATGGTCATTATTTCTTGTTTGAAATTAATGGTAATTGTTTGGTGTTTTATTCCCATTCCTCCATGTTTTTTCCCTGTTGCAACTCTAAACACTTTTTGATACAAATATTAATTAAACATCTATATTTCACATTAGGCCTATGTTAAGAAAAAAACATAGGCTTCTACTGTATTGAGCACAAATTAAATGAACCTTTTTTCATTTTAGTGCTCCTTGCAACTAGCCTGATGCAGCAGGGAACATGACAGATGCTCATGTGGAAGGTGCAGCAAAGAAATTCAATGAAGAGTGTATATTTTTATTTTTTAAATGCTAGTATTTTATGAAAATGACTAATGAAGCTCATCTGCTTCCACAGGCCATTGATTCCCCTGCTAAAAAGAAAAGAACTCTTTGATTTTCTTTCTCAGTGTTTAGCAATGGCCTGTGCTGCTCCTTGCAGCATAAGCAGTTCTGTGAAATACAGAACTTGAAGCTTCTGTTCCCGCGCTAACCTTAGACTTGGCTTTTAAAAAGGCAGATACGTATCTGGAAGAGCAATCCTGCATCCCAAAGGGCCTGAATCGCTGGTACCTTGCTGGAAGCTGTGCCAGCTTCACACAAGCAGCGCTGCTGCCGTGTTTCGGGGCAGGCACCAGGAACACCCGGTGCAGGCAGCTGCTCGCGACACGTCCATGCACTGTCCTCCCAGTTAACCTCATGCCCGACCTGCCGTCATTCTTCTGAACCAGCACAAACCTTTCTTGAGGAGACCCCGGGGGCAGGGGGAGGCTAACAAAGTCTGCACTCTGACACCAGCTTTACTTTGCTCTCCAAAGACAGTTTAACTCACTACCCACTGAGCTACCCGAGTTCCCTAACATGGTGTATGACTGCCTGGAGAGTACATAAAAAACAGCACCCTGCAGATATAAAAGCCAAAGTATTTCATACATGGACAATAAAGACGATATCAAAACCTAGGACCTCATTTAAGAGCTTGGTGACTTAAAATGTAAGTAAGTGCATTTCTGTGCATGTTACATTTTTGCTAAAATAGAAAAGAAAAAAAAAACACTGCAATCGTCAAGCCCTGCCAAGGCATATAAATAAAGGCAATGAAGTGTGTGCCCGGGAAAAGCGCACTAGCCGCTCGTGATTCACACCTGGCGGTGGGATGTGCTGACGTCCAGGGCCCGCGAGGGCAAGTCACAAACACAGCGGGGAGACGATTTGTTTCACAGCAAGAGTTAAAAAGCAAGTCTTAAAGCAAAGAGATGACTAATCATGTGAACTTCTGGAAATATGCTTAACACAATTATATCACACAACAATCGTGGTATTAAGTCAATAAAAATACACACATTTTATTTATAAATCTGTATTTTGCCTTCATTTTCAGTATCATGGTATTTCAAATTCATGCTTTTATACTTCACCATATGGCTTAGCATTTTAAGTGGTTCATTCATCCTCTGGATTTACTGTGTTCCCTTTAATGATGCCACATTTTAACATGCCTAATTCCCATCTGATATTAATGGCATCCATAGTAATTAGGCTTCATTATAGGAAAGCTTAAGTATGAAAAGAGGTCTTCAGTGGGAATATGCCCATTTTTTTTCCCATTATTAATGACTTCTGGAATCTATCTGACCATAAATAATGCAAATATTACATCTTTTCATCTCTACTGATAACTTTAAATTTTACCCTCCTTATATAAATTTATAACTCTAATATTGAGGGAAAAAAAATAGGCAAATCGGTAATCAGTAGAAAAAGCACAAAGTGCTTATCTTTGAAGAGTGTGAGCTCAAATACAATAAGAAAATATAGAAAATAGTATCAGGCTTCTGATGTGTGGGTGTACAAAATCAATTACTTTGTAAAATTAATTCTGGTCGATATGCTACACTAAGTAGGTCTTTATCTAAAATTGCATATAAATGTAATAATCTTGTCCTTCCCCGCTCCCTTGTGAAACACAGGCAGGAAAAGGATTGTTCCCACAGATATTCCCATGTTTTCCTGCAGCCGAGCCGTAGACGGGGCCAGAAGCAGCTTCACGCTGCTGCTGGCAGTTCGGTCACACTTAGTATTTGCAGTACAATTGAAAAAAGACTGCGCCCTGACACAGGAGCAACATGGACCTGCCTAGAGCTGAACTTACTCTCTCCCTCTAAGCTAGGCACTGGGTTTCCTTTTTTTCAGTCTTATGCTAATTACACATTCTATTCAGTTCCCTATTATCTCAATGGCCCCTATATCCAATTTCTTATAAAATATAATCTACTTATGTACTATTCCTCGCCATTCTTCTTAAGCCGCCTGCATACGCTTGAGGGATTTTTCATCTTACTGAAACTGCCCGGCCCTCTTCATGCATCCTTCTCTCCTCCCCACTCTGAAGAGCTGCCTTTACTAAGAATGGTCCTGTTTCTCTGATCACATCACACACCACTGAGACTCTTTAATAGTATTATACAAACCACAACCTCTCCTTCTCTTAAGGATTTAAAACATACAAATTGCTTTACTGATAACTGAGCAATATTTTCTGCATCTACTTGAGCAGTCAGTATCCATTTCAGATACAGACTTGATGGCACTAGTGAAAAAGCTAGAAGAGAAAGCATTCCTCGGTTCACACTTTTTTCCAAAACAAATGAAATATATACAAAGACACATGCCACATACCTGCATGAGTGGGCTCTACACAGAATTTTCCAGTCCCAGAATTTCTAAGAAAGCACAAGATGGATTTTAATCCCTTCTGTAGGACATCCTTGGGTGGAAATTCCAGGGGACAGTGTCTCAGATTCAAGGCTGTCAAGGAAGTCAGGTTTCCTGTGAGAAATGAATCAATTTTGAGAATGTTTTGAAAGATGAGAGCATTCACAGATGTATAGAGCTGTTGAGTCATAAAAGTGAATGACTTGTGTTTATGGTGATTACAATGACTTCTATAGTGATTGACATAATTACATATGCAGATACTGGGTACTGCTGTATTTATTTGGCCAAGCCTAACGTTTTTTTAAAGAATGACTGATACTCTTAAACATGCATAGTATTCTCAGTCTGTAATATCTAAGATCATTACCTAGCTCCTGATGGGCTGTATTTCTCATTTCAAAATCTCAGGCTATTCGAGATGCTAATACGGACTATCCTGAGATACATTTAAATGTTTATTTTCTCTTTGAAAGTAACTGCTAAGTACTTTAACCTTGCTCTGTAGGACTGTGCACAAGCGCTGAGGCTTCTGTGCACAAAAAGTTCAAAGAAAGTTCAGAGCAGTTCCACACTACATGCAAACAGAGACGGACATGCCAAAGTGTTTCTTCACTTCAGTTACCTTTAGCAAAAACTATCATCTTCTCTTCCAAGAAGTTATGTTTTCTCTCAAGGTAGGAAAGAATCTCTGAACTGAAACACAAAGGCAACATCCATCCTGTAAACCAGTTTTCTCCCCATTCAAGACAAGATGGGCTTTGTCGCAACAGCTGGGCTGAACAGCCCGCTCCTCTGGTGGCTGTGCTGGTGCTCCTCCACTCACGTGGGAATGGGATCTGCGGTGTTGATAGGTCACCCTGTGCCAGTTTCCTTCATACCAAATGAAAAGAACTAAAGTTTTCCTCCCTACGTTGCTAGCGCTGTGATTTTCCCGAGCTGGAATGAGCCCGTCGCGGAGCAGCGCGGCTCGTCCTGCCCGCGGGCGCTCAGACCCGTCCCCTGCACCAGCGCGGGCGCAACAGCTCGCACGCTTGGCGAGAGCAGGGCCCGCAGCACCAGCCTCCCTCCTCTCTCCACGAGCCGCGTGCTCTGCGGAAACGGCAAAGCACATGCAGTCCCTTTCGGAAATTAGATCTACTTTCTTCCCCAGTAAATTGGGCTTTATTGAAATGAAATAAAATTAGAAATTTTGCCTCATAAGTAGATTTGTAGAATGAAATAATACTTTCTCAGCTTTTTAATAAAAAGGTAGTAATTTTTTTCTGTGGATCAAAACATTCAGAATCATAATCTATTATTAAATCTTTCAAAATATAAATCTTAAAAAAACCAATCTGCTATCAGTGTTTGGCTATGACATTTATTTTTAATTGTATAATTTAAATTATTTAGGAAGTGCATCCTTGACTAGATTCAGTTTTTCAGTGATGTTCTCAATCAGAATAAGTTTTTCACCTTATATTGGTAGTATCACACTTCAAAACTCCATGCACAGCTTGACCGCAGCTATCAGCTTAACTTTTCCCTCTTTGCAGGGGCTTGGGGCTTGCAACAGCGGGCAGCTTTGCCTTCTGCTTTGCTCACTACGGTGTAAAGCAGCACATTTGGTTTTTGGTTTTTTTTTTTTTTTTTTTTTGCCTAAGCTTACTTGCAGGAATGACAAATCC
The DNA here is from genome assembly GCF_003342845.1 of Nothoprocta perdicaria. Classification (NCBI taxonomy): domain Eukaryota; kingdom Metazoa; phylum Chordata; class Aves; order Tinamiformes; family Tinamidae; genus Nothoprocta; species Nothoprocta perdicaria. The sequence continues at coordinate 1,276,914 of NW_020454894.1, read as the reverse complement.
ATTACTAACAGCACAGGTATTTGATTTTAAATTACCAGTAATTAAAGCTGAAAGGAATGTTGTAACATAATTCTTACAGTGACATTAACAACTGCATTTGACATTAGTTCTCTGGAAATGTCAGCTATAGCAATATTGACAACAAAGTGCACTTAACAGAAAGACAACATAAAACCCGGCATGGAAATAGCTGAATAAAATGAGCACTTGAGGTAGGTGCTAGGGGGAACACAAGAGATCCTTCCAAACATCAGAATGGAGAGAACGGTTGGATCCTTCTCAGTCCCTTTCAGTCCCAGGCTGTAAGATTGAGATCCAAGTGCAAATGGATTCTCTGCATCGACAGTAAGTACAGCCTATTATATATAAAAACACCGCAAATAACAGGGAATATTGAACCCTCTTCTGCCGTAGACGGCAGAGTTATCCCAGTGTCAGTGAACCTGAGAACAAAGGCACCCAGGGGAAGTATTTCCGTTCAACTAGATTCTGATTTCTTCATAGTTTACCTGGGCTTTCGATCAGCCACTGAGTCAGGAGTTCACTGGTAACTTCTTAGCAGTAGAGGAAAAAATATGTTTTGCCATCCCAACACCAATATAAAAGTAACTGTATTGAAAATTGAGGCAAATTCAATTCAGATCCCGGTAAAAAATATATAAATTTATTTTGCCCCAGACTGTAGTTAGAATTCTCAATTTTAAATCGAAATTATTATTTTGAATTCTGATAAATTCAAACTCAAACTGAGAAGTGATAAAAACAAGAACTGTGTCTGAATCATTACTTTGAAATTGCACTCACATTGAAACAGGACTGATGTCGAGACACTGGAACTGAACAGGAACGGGATGGGAATAAATTCCTGTTTGGAAATCCCGGGCAGACATCTTGGTGGGAATCCAAGCGCGGCACAGGGCGGCTGCCGCAGTGACGCCGGGTGACACGCTGGCCCTTGGTGCCCGCAGGGGCAGCGCGGCGTCCCGGAGGCAGGACAGCTCCGGGGGGAGCCCTCGGGGAGGAGCCGAGGCCCCGCACATCGCTGGAGCGGTGCAGACACACTGGCCAAGAAGGAGAACAGGCCCATTGGAGGGATCGCTTGACCACAGACTAAAGGTACGAGAGACCTGCACGCTGCATACGGTAATTATGTGAGAGCAACACAGGTGCGTAGAACAGAAAATCTGTGTTCAATGCACAGAGACTAAATAGCTGTTGTGCAATTACTGCTGTTGGTTGTGTGAAGGGATATATCCCTGGAGTTCCCATCCAAGGGGATTCTGTCAGGCAGACAAACAGGCCCATCACTCTATTCAACAATATTGACTTTCAATTGCTTTCAATATGGCATTGATTACCAGGAAAGAGAAAGCTCAGAGGTCTGCTAAACACACCACATTCCAACAGGCTAAAACCCCCAAATTTGCTAAATGAGCTGCAACTATGAAAATGCCTTTTCATACAGTCACGATTCACAAATTAGGAAATTACTTCAAACAATCATAAAACACACTGTAGACCCAAAAGAGCTACAATATCATCAAAAAGAAATGGCTTTGAAAGTGTACCTCGTAAAGAACTAGTTGGGAATGCAATTAACTTTAAAGTAGTTTAGTCCTAAGAAATTAAGTCTATTTTTAAGCAGAAATGACCATACTGCTCCAGCTGCACTCACACAAGTGACACTGAACGCTCAGGACTGAAACACTACTCATCATTATTACAGCTTTTCTCTCAGTCCAAGGAACACAACCATTTTAATACTGCAATACAACTATTTTTTCCTCTTAAAGTAGATGTTCACAGTAAGTTAAGAACAATCTTTCTTTGGATAAATATTGAAGTATTCCAAAGCTTAACTACAGAATTATTAAGAACCAATATACAAAAAAGATACATTCAAAAAAAGGAGTACTCACCAAGTTCTGCAGGGAGCTCTTTTATAGGATTTCTTTCTAGAAGTAGAGTTTTTAATTGCCTGTGCAATAAAAAATAAAATAGTAGCAACTGTAAGAACAAAGTTAATATAAACACAGGAACATTTTTTCTCTTTAATTTTTTCTTCCTTTCGCTTCCTAATACAGAATGGACCCCTCAAGGCAAATCCACGCCAGTCCCTTGCTACCACAAGTGCTAGAAATGACTAAGCGTGCCCCAAAGCTTCCTGGCATGACACTGGTGTTTGCATTTACACCCTCTATATATTACTCCAATATTCAGCATCTATCTGTTTTCTGCAAAGCTTGTTTACCACTGTATTACCGCTGGTATAACTGCTAGACTGTTCCAATTACAAACATGTTGTTTTCAATTGTTTTTTAAAATATTGCTGAACTACGACTGTTTGGGGTGTTGAGTGTGTTCCTTGGGCTAATTTTGAGCTAAAACTGCTCAGCCATTTTTGATAATGAGATTAGAAATAAAGTTTTTCTATCTATAATTAATTTTGTCTTTTTGTTTTTGAGAAGCTCTAGTGTTCCCATTCTTGAAAATAGTCTAGAAATTTAGCATGGGTCAGGCATTTATGTTGCATTTATATTTTTTGATATCTCTATGAAAATCTGCTAACATTTGGACAAATTCTAATCCCAAATGTTTGAAACACTATAGTTTGCCTGTGCTCAGAAAACAATTTGTATTCTTTAGCAAATAAAATTTCCAGACTTGCTGTAGAGAGTATACGCACTCAGATGTACAGGCTGCCTCTGATCATTTAAGTATTTAGGACATTTCATGCACAAAGAAAGTCTCCTCTTTTCCCCCTCACAGCACCTACCTGCTTATCTCCAGACACAGCAGGGAAGCAAACTAACAAATTCAGATAGAAATAGGAAGGAAACAATAAATAAAAATAAAAGCCCATTTCATACCACTCCTCAAGATGATTAAAAATGTGAAGGTCTGGGAATAAAATTTAACAAAGCTTGGTAATATAAGACAAAGAATTAGTTGAGTAACTGGAAAAGGAAACATATGTCAACAAAGCATAATGTATATGAGAACAGGGACCACTGATTAAATAGAGGACATCCAGAACAAACTAAAAAACAAACAAACAAACAAACAAATAAACAAAAAACCCCCAAGCCAGTACCTACATTGGAAGCTAGAAATAGAATCAGAGACTATATACTACACAGAAACCTGTACTTTGAGTTCTCTGGGATTTTTTTTTTCTTTTTTTTTTTTTGAATGCTTTTTTTTTGCAGTTTTAATCACAGTCTTTTAAACAGTTTTTAATATCCACCAATTTATCAGATCAAATTATGGATTAGGATATATGAATTTGATATCTTAAATGCACTGTCCATATATATAAAATCTCAACCTACTGTAAATGAAAACTCATTCACTTTTCTAAATGTTGCCCTTTTTTTAAGCTTGTTTACTGTTAAAATTCAACAAAATAAGCAAAAACAAACCTTACTAGTTTCTGTCATAATATTTCTTTACCTCTAGAAAAAAACAAACAGAAAACAAACATTTTGGCAGCTGTTCAACTCTGGATGAACATTTGTGGTGATATTTGAAGACATTTCAATTCAATCAAGAAATTTAAGCACCATATCCTTAATCATATGCTTTATTAAACAGGAAAAGGTAGGCGAGAACGCCAAGGGATTGCCCCCTCCAAAATCCAATTCCTTGTTAATTCCCGAGCGCCCCTGGGAAGGGGAGGTCTCCGTGGCCTCAGGATCCCTCCAGAGCTGGGCCCAGGCTCCATGGTAAGGATGAAGTGAAATTACCCTGATTTTGAGCAACTGAGTCAATTAGCAGTTCTGACATGCACTTTCTAAGAAGTGAGCTGTTGACTGAAGTGAAGGGACAAAAACACACAAAATAAAGTGCACATCTGCCTAGGGAGCAGAGCAGCACGGGGGATTCCGGAGGCGGGAGCACCCAGGGGCGCCCCTGCCGCAGGTTCCCCTTGCTCCGCGTGCAGCGGAGCCAGCGCAGCTCTCACGCTAACCCCTCCACAAACCCTGCGTCCCATGGAAAACATCCGCGAGGAAAGTGCATCAGGCCTGGACAATCTAAAATAACTGACAAAATGTAGTTGAAAGATACAAAAACAACATTAAATTTGACATTTTCAACTATTTTCACAGGCTTAATGTTACTTTTGTATGTTTTTGTAATCAAATGTTAGAAATCCAATGTTTGATAAATCCCGTAGAACAAATGATTTTACAATACTGTGAAGCACCTTGTGCTCACCACAGAATGCCATGAAACAGTTCTGGAAGATCCTGTAGCACACACTGCTCAAGGGCTGTCCCTGCTGCTCGCTGCCCACCCTTCATGGAAATCCATCTTCTACAACCCTAAATGTGAGCTAACTTTCCTCGGCGTTGGGCCGTTCTCCACCCACTAATAAATTCAGTTCTCTGTTCCTGTTAATTAACATGTATTATGATCTGTTGTCTTCCACTTTCTCAGTGAGATGCAAGGAATTGTTCAAGGGTATTAAAAAAAAATGGTGAGGAGTTAATTTCATGATCACTGCAAAATGAGATCAAATGTGCTTTTTAGGTTCACTGGGACACATGTTACACAGATTGGTGACTGCTAATTAATTCTTCCTACAGTTATTAGTATGTCAGACAACCACCAAAACGATTAATGAATAATATTCTTTGATCAACTCAACTATCACTCATTGTCAGGCGGGAGGCTGGGCACTTAGGGTCCCAATTTTCACCATCTTTATGATGCTATAAATGGAATCAGTTAAATACTTAGATGTAAAGAGTAGCAGGTATGAGATTCCTAAAGGAAGATGAGTTTAGATGAATAACACGGATTATGCTAGTTATATGAGTTTTAATTTAGTTAAATACATGTAAAAAAAAAAAGGTTAATTACTGTTCCCCTGAGCAGGGGTGAATGCCAAACAAAAGCATACAAATGTCTGACTGCTACAATGAAATTGTAGTAATGCAAATTGAAGGAAAATACAATTGTTATTAAATTATCAGCATAACCAGCCTCCTACCTGTGGTGGCCAACTCCGGGGGGAATAGTTTTAATCTTGTTGTACCGGAGATCCAGCCAAACAAGACGTGGCAGCTTTTGAAATAAATCCTTGGGAATCACCGATACGACATTTCCTTCCAGATGAAAGTGGTAATAGAGAAAAACATACATAAGTTTTAAAGCCAGCAGCAGACAGACTGTTCCTGGCAGGCAAAATGCTAAATGTAAAAACTGAAGCTGCTCTACGCTTTTATGAAAAGAACATTGCTGAAGGGAACACCATTCTGTAAATGACACATCTAGTGATTTAATTAATCAGGACGTTTTCAGAAAGCAGGGATTCAGAATCATAGCTAAGAGCCTTATTTTTTGCCTGACAAAGCAATGACCCCTGCGTGCTTTGTGCTGCTCCCGGCCAAGGCTCCCGGAGCCACTCGTCACTGCTGCCCACCTTCACGTGGGGCAGCCTGTGTATCTCCTGGGTGAGAGGCGGGATGTTTTTCCTGCTGACATCCAGGTATGTGAGGAAGATGACAGACATGTCTCAGCAGCCTTCCTGACCCCTTCTGATGAATTCGCACCAGGTGAATTGCTCTTTTCGAGATATCCATCTTCTGAATTACGGCCGCGGCCATGGAACCCTTCAGCAGAGCTGTCACCCTTCGCCAGCAAGCCTGAAGGACTGGCTTGGTAAATCACCCCATCAGCTGAAAGCCAGGCACGAGCTCAGAAAAACCACCCCAAAACACAGTGCAGAAAGAACAAGCATCTATCAAACCAGTTTACTTGGCATTGTTAATTTGCAGGTTGCCCCTGGTGCTATGCAACATTTTGTAAGATGGGAGCAACGCCCTTATTGGGAATTCTGCGGGTGCTGGTAGGTGCAGCAGCGGGAGAGGCCGTTCCCCTGCACATTTCCGCACCGGGAAGCGCACGGGCGCACATCAGCAAGCACTAATGCTAACACGCTCCCTCCCGAAGCCCGACCCGGACCAGCCTCTGGCTGACGCCTCCGTCCCCTTCCCGTCACACTCGTGTCCTGCCCAGGCACCTGGCACGGGGCCTGGGGCCACAGCAGGGCCAGGGGAGCACAGCACGCTCCGAGGGCGCTGTGGGCCGCGGCTGCCCCGCTCTCCTCGGCACCAGGAGTGCTGGTTTGGGCTCCCTGGCCCCTCTCGCGAATCACCCAGGTCAGCTGGAAAACGCTTGGATGTTTGTAACTGCAAAGGGGCACCTGAAAACGTGGAGAAAAGGAAAAAAGCGCAGTGCGGCGCGGCGGAGCGGAGCGGAGCGGAGCCCCGAGGCGCCTCCCGAGGCACGGGCACCCACCGGGCCGCCCGCAGTGCCCGGCCCGAGGCGCCCACGGCCGCCGCC
>NW_020454894.1:1186027-1270333 GCF_003342845.1 Nothoprocta perdicaria | reverse complement strand
CGGAACGTCTGCCCTGTGAGCACAGGCTGAGGGAGCTGCGCCTGCTCAGCCCGGAGAGGAGAAGGCTGAGGGGGGACCTGAGCAGTGTCTAGAAATACCCCAAGGGAGGCAGTGAGGAGGAGGGGGCGGCCTCTTTTCAGTGGTGGCCAGCGACAGGACTAGAGGAAACGGCCACAAGCTGAGGCACCAAAAGTTCCACAGGAACTTGAGAAAACACTTCTTGACAGTGAGGGCGGCAGCCCTGGCACAGGCTGCCCAGAGAGGCTGTGGAGCCTCCTTCTTTGGAGATCTTTACAACCTGCTGGACGCAGCCCTGTGTCCCGTGCTCTGGGTGACCCTGCGTGAGCAGGGGGTTGGACTCGATGACCTCTGAGGTCCCTTCCAACCTTGGGCATTCTGTGATTCTACATGAGGGGGGATGCAGGGAGGAAGGGTCACCTGACACCTTCCGTGTCACCAGGTACAGGACACCCGGCTCCTGCCCGGCTCCGTGTCCCCTCTGTGTCACCCAGGACAGGACACCCTGCTCCGTGCCTGCGCTGCCCGCCCTGCAGCAGCCCCTGGGCGGGCGCCCGTGCACCCTAGGCTGCACTCCTAGGCCGGGCAGCAGAGCTTGCCACAGCCTCCGCATGGAGCCTGGCTCACCGCATTGTGCAAAGCAACACGTTGCTTTCTATATAAAGCTACTTTCTATGGCTTTATATAGATCCCTAATATGCTAATAAATGGAAGAACTGGCTGTGCAAGTTCTAAGAATGAGCCTGATTAAAATACAGTAACATATGCTCTTAATTTCTTAGCGAGACATTTGGGTAACCTAGATAAATGTTACAGGCAGAAAAGTGAACAGACATGTAAATGAGAGCAAACACAAAAGACGACGACGGAAATTCCCCATGCTGCGAAGGGCTGAGTTGCTCAGATGCACCAGAATGGGAATCCCTTGCGGAAGACGAGTTCGTGCTGGAGGAAGGGGCTGAGCGCGGGGTGTGCGCAGGAGCCCAGGGAGGCAGCACGGCGGGCGCACGGGGTGCTGCACTGCGCTGTGCTGCGGCCGAGGGCTCTGCGCCGCGATGCAGCGCGGCTCCGGAGCCGCTGCAGCTGCGCCGCTGCTCTTAGCACCTTCGAAAATACAACTGGCACTATTTACACAAACACCGATGGGATCCCACAAACATGGGATGCTTCCACTTCAAGGAATGTTTACCAAGGGATTCTCTGTTCTTTTAGAGGGCTTCTTCCAAGTAAACACAAGCTTTTCCAGGCAGTCTGCCTTCTTGATGAAGAAAACACATGAGTATGTATGCATGCAGCACAGGAACAGACCTTTCATCATCCCAGGCGTGCTGGTGTTCAGGAGGGTCTTGCCATACTTCATGCTTCCTCTGCACTTTTGGAATAAACAGTAGCATTTTTGCTTAGAAACCATTTCCCTCAGCTCATTGGAAAGCGCCACTGCTGAAGCTACTGGCACTTCAGGCTGCTCGCTGCCACATCTGCACAGCTCCATTAGCAGCAGGGAAGCTGATCCTGATTTATACTGGCAGGAGAAGGAAACAATCCCCATGTCCCATTCCTCACTCCCTGTGCCTGGAAGGCAGGCAGAAAGGGAAGTGCAAGTAACCTGGAATGATAACCTGCAGGGACGATGCCTGCCGGTGAGCTTAACCGGGAGACAAAGGATCAAAAATTCAAACATTATCTTCAGATTCCCTTGTTTGATAAGAAGGGAAACCTAATAAGGATTAGGTTAAATAATTCCTGATACAATTCCTTTCCTTGAAAGAATAATAGCAGGATTTGTCTGGCCAGGCCCAGGCTAGGTACCACTTCTCCCAGGCCAGTGAGTGAAGAGTCGCTCTCCTGGTTAAGTATCAGTGAGATTTTGATGAGATGCAGCACAGGTCATAAGCAATGTATAAAAACCTGGTGAGTTTGAGTATTTGTAATTCAGTAGGTTAGAGATAAATTCGTAGCTGGAGAAATGAACAAAAGAGCTGATTTCCTGAAATCAGTGAGAAAAAGAGAATATGCAAAAGTAAACACAGATGGGAAGAATCTTCCAAACACAGATCCCAGGTCTGCCTTTTGCCGGTCCCTCCTTGCACCTGGCTCCGACAGCCTGCGGCGGTCCTGCGACCCACTCCCGCTGCTGGTACCTGTTCGTTCTGCTCCTGGAAGGTGGCGGAGGCACCTTTCACTGCACGGGGCTATCCTGGTTGTGAAGCCTGCTATTAGACATGTGTATTGTATTCGGAATGGATCTAAAATACCTAAAATTGGCAAGATTATCCAATACCATGTACATTAAGTCTTTGCAAATTAAATATAAATTTGCCTGTACTAACGAAATGAGCAGCTGTGGTGGTTTTGCCCAAAGGAAAGGTCACCCCCCTACCATTTAGAGACCAATAATAATAATATAATGAAGATCCTGTTTACTGATAGTGGTTTACTGTTAGCGGCCCAGATTCTTTGCCATGCCATAGAAGTCTGGGGTAGCTTTGCCAAATTATTTTTCTCATATTGCTGTGACTATGAATTAGGCTATGAATTCTGTAGGCAGACTTCGTAAGGATGACCATCATTTCTCAATTTTTGCAGTGTTTTTTTAGCACATATATGTATAACAATGGTTGATTTCCTATAATGCAGGAGTAAATAAGAGGTTCTGATTTTATTTAGCTTATATCAATGTCAGGAATTTTGAGTAGCATGTATTGGCAGAGCTCTGAATTGCACTGGGAAAAAACCTCAAAACCCTATTTGACTTTATAATGTTGAAACTGTATTATCTTTATAATGTAGCATAGCTTAAGAAAAGCTGGTTGAAACATCTTCCATTTCCCAGGTAAAAGAATTAAGAAGAAAGGTGAAATGAAATTCTCCTTTGAAATTCGAACAACCAAATGCTTATTTCTCCCATTTTTCCACTACTTTAGTGAATCTTGTATTTTTAGAAAAAAATCTACACTATGGATTTGATTGTCCAAATATTAGTGGGGAATGAGAGAGAAATGACACCTGAATGGCAGATGCACTAAACCATTTGAAGGCGCCTCTCAGGCTTTTCCTGTAGAATGGAAATGAAAAGGAAGGAGTGAAAGCTGATAGCTCAGAGATTTGCAATATGTTTAAAACCAAAGCTATCCCTAAGCAAAGTAAAAATTACTACCCGTGTTCTGTCTTTTTATCTGAGAGCTATTCTTCCTTATTTCTGGTAGAAATTCTTTTAACAATTATTCTTTGCCTTTGGGAGACAGTTCTTAAATTATACTCTTTGGGGCTTTTTAAAGTAATGACAAATTCTTAGCAAATATCCTATAAAGAATACAGTAAGAGTACAATAACTAACATATATCCATTGCAAAGCCCAGTATAGAAGAAAGCAGCATACGTTTTAAATTGCAGTAGTAGTTATGAGCAGCATCTCAGAAACTGTCGAAGCACACATGGGATAACAAATGCAATCTAATGGCTGAAGAGCTGTCATTTCCTTGACGATCCTGCTGTCATTTGTTAACACTGGAAATTATTTCTGAGAAATGTATTTAATTAGGCATTGCACGAAACATTTCACTTCTACAGGCTGAAAAGATGGCACTGTACGGATGCTACTTCTCGATGCTCAGCAAAGGCGAAAGCAAGTCTGTAGGAGATTAGAGTGAATTCTCATTATTTTTTCGAGGACCCTGCTGCAATACTGATTTTTATCATCTGGAGAAGCAGCAAATCCCTGGAGGTGGTGAGGTGCAGCCACGGCTGGGCGCGTGCGAGGTGCAATGCACACAGCCTCTGCAGCACACGGAACTGGTGAGGTGCAGCCACGTCTCAGCACGCGCATGGTGCAATGCACACAGCCTCTGCAGCACATGACACCATGCAGCACGGCATGCAGCGCGGCTCCCGTTCAGCGCTTCTGCTCGTTCATCGCGCCCTGCAGCAGCGATAAAGCGTGCGGGCACCTGCTTGCTGGCCAGTCCCTGCCACAGCGGCCACGGAGCACTCTCTTCTCCTGGGAGCTCTGCACACACCTGCCTCGCGTGCCTGGTGTTATCCCAGGCGCTTTTGTTGCAGCTTTGTGGTGGTTAGCAAACACAGTCATCGCAGCCCCAGGCCTGTTCTGCTTCCTCCTCCTCTCTATTGCAGTTTCCCGTGTAACATCTCAGGTGCAATGCAATGAATATCTCTGTTATGGTGGATCCCTTATACAAGACACTGATTTTCTAAACTATCTGCTAGCTTAAGTGAAGCCCTTATCTTTGCAACGTTGAGCAAGCAGTGTGTCCATCTGCAAGATGCTAGGAGCGGCAGGGAGCAGGGGCCCGGCCCGCCGGGCCACGCCGGCGCTCGGGGCTGCGGCTCCGGGGGGAAGCGGCCGCTCCCCGCGGCGCTGGGGCGGGCGCTGCGGGCACCGGTACCGGTACCGAGCTCGGCCGGCGGAGCGCAGCGGAACCGGCCCAGCCCGGCCCGGCGCGCACGTGGCGGCGGCGCCGGCGCTGCCCGCCGGGGGGCGCTGCGCGGTTCGGTTCGGCGCGTCCCGCCTCGCTCCGCGTCCCGCCCCCGGGCGCCGCTGCCGCTGCGGCTGCGGGGCGGGCGCTGCTGCGGGGCGGGCGCCGCTGCCATGCGGCCGTGAGGGCGGCGCGGAGCGGCGCGGAGCGGGGCCGGGCGGCCGGCGCTGCTGCCATGCGGCCGTGAGGGCAGCGGCGGGGCCGGGCGCGGGGCCGGGGCCGGGCGCGGGGCATGCCCGCCCGCCCGCCCCCCGCCGTCCCGCGCGCCTCCCGATGTTCCACTGGGGCAAGTGGAAGAAGAGGATGGGCGCCAGCGCCTCCGCCGCCAAGAGACCCGTGTTCGACGAGCGCGAGGACGGTGAGCGGCGGCGGCGCGCCGGGAGGGAGGGAAAGAGGGGAAGAAGTACCTGTCCGAAAAGCACCCCCTTTATTTATTTATTTATTGGAAATGGGACGTTTTTCCTTAAATTCCGCTCTCGGGGGCGCAGGCAGCCGCGGAAGCTCCCGTGCCGCGCTCACGGCGCGTGGCTCGGGTCCCGAGGGCCACGCCGAGGAGCCGGCGGGGAAGGAGCGGGACCTCCCGGGCGTCCCCGGGCCCGGCACGGCGCGACGCCCTGCAGGGACCCCGCTGCGAAGCGCCCCGCTGCCGCCGGCCACCGCGGGCACCGCGCTGGCCGCTTGGGCACCGCACCGCGCCGTGCGGGCACTGCACGGGCCGCCGCGGGCACGGCCGCGGTGCGGGGCCGCCTGCCCGGCCTTGCGGCGGGTTCCCTGCTGCCCGGTACCGGGCGCGGGGCCGCCGTCCGTGCCGGCGCTCGCGCGGTGCCCGCAGCGAGCGGCGCTGCCCGAGCCGCAGCCGGCCGGTCGGGAGCGCGGCCGCGCAGAGCCAGGCGGCTGCGGGAAGCAGCGCCCCGAGGCCCTGGGACGGTCCCCCCTGTCGTGCGCGAGCCGCGCTCGCGTGCGCCGAGCTCCGCTGGCTCCTGCTGCCCAGCTGCCCCGGCCCCGTGCGCCTCCCTGCTCGGTGGAGCGGCCTCTGCGCCCCGCGCATGCTGGCCAGCAGAAGCGACCAGCAAGTCAGTGGAAGGCACCGACATCGGAGGCTTTGCTAGCTCAGGAAGCGTTCAGTTTGGAGCTGAGCCTGTGTGCAGCTACTACAGAGAGCAACGCGAACTGTGCGGGTGAGCAAGTGCGCTCACACATCTCCCTGCTGAACTGAGGTGCTCTCTGGCAGTGCCTGGCAATAGTGGGGGCTTGTCATGTTTTAATCTGCTAATATTGGCTGCTTTCTAATCGCTTGTCAGTGCTTGGAGCAGCGACAGTGCTGTCCTGGTGAACTTGTATTTACTGGCACAGCATGGTTGCTATGGAGATATCTTAAGACATTCCAATAACTTCCTTAAATAAAGAAGCCAGTTAATACTTCGGTTTTGTGTATGACATAACGTGAAGGAGTTCTTTGTCCTGACAGCTTAAAGGGGAAAAGAAACCGAGCAAAATAGGTTAGTTTGCAGAATTTACCAGTGGGTTCTCAATGCTGGTTATAGAAAAGAATGAGCCTACCTGAAATCTGAAGTGAATTTTTATATTGACCTAAGCTCCTTTCATAATTAGAATTAAGGTTAACGTCTGTTCTAGTGAGTGATAATGCAAAGTCCAGAATATACCTTTGTATAAATAACTACAAATACATAGACTGTAAGGAAAAATAAATACTAGAGTCCTCCTGGCTGACCCTGTTAGGGTGGTTGCAAGACTCTACCGAGTGATGGTGCAGGCCCAGCAGGTGCGGCCGAGCAGGGCACAGCCTGGGTCGGGAGGCAAATCCTCGTGGTGCCCATGTCACAGAGCCGCTCTGCGCTGAGTGCGTTTAGCCGCCCTGTTGCACAGCGGCACTTTCCATGGGCTGCTTCCACCCTAGTTCCACGGCTGCTCTTGGCTGTTGGCACCAGAGATGGGAGCGTCTCCTGTGTCGTTTTCCTGTCTTTGTGCAGGAATAGACTGACCAAAACCGCCCGGCTAGCTCCTTGGTAAGTCACGCGGAGCTCTCTGAATTTCTGTTTCTGGAGGTAAATGATCTATTTCTGAGTCTGTCTTTTGCTTTTTCTCTTAGTCCTCCCTGGTTCTGACTTTCCTTAATACTAGAGCTGAACTTTTTTTTTATGTTAAGTTTTTCAGGACAGTATTCTCCTTCTTATCGGAAAATCCCAATTTCTCTGAATTTTGAACTTGGTGCAGGCGAGTGGGATCTATTCCACAGAACTTTATCTGAACTCCCGCAAAGGAAGACGTAACATGCTCTTTTTCTGACACAGGTGTTTTGGTCTTGTGTTTGAACGCAGCATTCACATTTTCATGCTTCGTGTTTGCTGATACAACGTTTGAGATATTTTGGAGCATTTCTGAGTTACGATGCAGTTAATGGGAAAGCTGCCTTTGAGAGGTAAATACCTTCATGCCTTCTGGTTCCGTACAGAAAGGCCTAGTGCCTGCGGGCACTGGCTCCTCTTGCTGCTACGAATGCTGCCCTCAAGCAGTGATGTCTCTGTAGCAGGTGCCCGCAGGGTGCTCGCTGGCACTCGGGCCGGGGGTTGGCCCAGCCGTGCCTGGGCTGCTGGCTGGGGTTCCGCGGGGCCAGCGAAGCGCCGGGGCTGCGCCGAGAGGGCGCGCGTCTCTGCAGCTGCACTCACCGGCGCAGCCTGTCCCACTCCTCACTTGTGCTCACCCCTTTCCTACCCAAACGTTGCCTCACAAAAGCACACGTGAAACTTTTGTTTCTGGTCGCAGTTCTCTTTGTGCAAATCGATCTCTAATTGCTCTAATTGCTGCTTGCATGCACGATGAAGGCTGCCACCCCGTCACTCTGCGCGGCTGGCTGCGGTGCCTTGGGCTGTAGCATCGAACAGACCAAGTCAGACTAGAGCTGGGGTGGCCTCAGCAGCCTGAAGGGAGCCATCCTAGGCCTGCGAATTTGTGGTATGTGCTTGGCGTCTCTATACCTGTCACCCTGGGCTGTTTCCCCTCAGGAAAATAGGTCTCTGTCTGTAAGGCTTTTTTTTGTTTTGTTTTCTTCTCTATTCCTGTAAGAACCTTATCACTCTATCTGTGAATTTCTTCACCAAAACCGAAGGTGACAAGGTCTGAATGCCGCATTGACCCTGTTTATTCCCTTCCCCTCCAAGTTATTTCCCAGCTCCGGAATTTCCAATCTCTGCTCCAGAGCAGAGGAGCTCTGCGACTTCTCAGCAAGGCAGTTGTCAGATCTGCTTTTCATGTAGGTAGAAAATATTTTTACTATCATTCTGGGAAATAAGCAACTTTTCTTGACGTTTTTAACCGAAAAGGAAAACCACCATTTTGAAGCCAAGAAGGTTATTCCAACCCTAATATCGTCAAAGTTGGCAAAGTTGCCAGCACCTGAAAAATGTCTGAGTAAGAGCAAATCCTGGGGACTCTGATGCTTGAGGGTAGTAGCTCTGCCCACAGTAGGTTACGTGTGTGTGGGGAGGGAAGTTACGATGTGATGTGTCTTGATAAGCACCTGTACCTAAGAATAATTTAAAGAGTGAGCCTTTGGTCATAGATCCTCCTGGATCAAAGTGCCTGCATCGTAATTATTTTAAATGTAATTGGTGTTTGGTCCTAACTTTGTGGCTGCTGCCCCCTTATTTGACTGCTTCTCTATTGGTGTTCTTGCGGCTTTGTTAAGGGGGGCGAATCTCGTGTTTATCCGAATTGGGCTAGCGTCAGGTTTGTAGCGGGTTCCTGGTTTTGCGGTTGGCAGGAGTGGCTCTGTCCGTGAGCTCGGTGTGCGGCGCGGGACTGGTGCGTGATGGTGGCGCACGCTGGACGGGCCCTGCGGCCGGCCCTACTTGCTCTGCGCTCACCGCTGCCTCCTCTCAGTTTGGAGGGCGGCTAGAAGACGGTATCAAAATGGTGCTGTTGTCATGGACCCGGTCTCTCCCCACGCCTGAGCGTGCTCCTTTGTGCAGCTCTGAAGTAACAGCTTGTAGAGGAGCCTGGCTGTGTGGATGCCCTCTACAATCCCCACGCTGAGTCGCGCTCTTCTCTGGGGACGCGTTCCTGTGTGGAAGGGAGAAGTGACGAAACGTCCTGACGACCCTTCCGTAGCCGTAGAGTTCGCTGGAGCCAGGGGAGCTCTTCATTTTCGGGGCTGCTGGGCGCCGCGGCCGCCTCCCATGTGGTGGTGCTGGCGCCTTGGGAGCCCCAGCTGCCTCCTGTGCCTGCTGCGCGGCTCCATCCCCATGGAAACAGGCGCCGAGTCGCTCAACCTGGGCTAGCGGGCTCAAAATCAGCTCCATTTTCATTTCAAACAATGTGCCGGCAGGCTCTGGGCTTACGCACACATCAGGAAATACAGCTGTGTTGTTACACTGCGATAATCCGGAGAGCAGAAACTGGAGGAGTTTGTTGGCCAAACGGTTTGGTGTATGGGGGAATGCTGACGTTTTCCAGTGCTGATCTTGGGCTCCTGCTTGTCTTCCTTGTGGCCTTTATCCTTTGAGCCTGCTCCAGCTGGATGCTGCTGCTCCCAGGCAGAAACTCAGGAAAGGGCAGATTTCTCAGACCAAACTTTTGTTACCAGTTTAGATCACTTCTAAATTAGAAGTATGCTGGAAATAGCTGATCTTTGCTTCCCGTTTTCTGGATGTGTTGATCCCAGTGAATCAGCTTTTCCAGTGGTGCTGAGCACCGATTCTTAGGACCGAGGTTCTCCCGCCATAGTCGTTTATCCCAGGAGCCGGGGCCCTGGGAGAGCCGAGCGCAGCCTCCGGGCTGCCGGTGGCAGCGGAGCGGGGAGCAGGCACATGGGCAGGAGGCAGGAGCAGCACCTGGCTTGAGCCTTTAGCCTCTGCGAGGGTTCCCACCGGAGTCGTGCATCTCCCCTATGACCCCAGGCCCTCAGGGAATGCGAATGTTAGCATGGAAACTTTATGTAGTTTGAGTGTTTTCTGTCGTGTTCTTATTTTTTGGCAAAATCTGATTTTGTGCAAAAATAATTCAGATGTTTGTTTCTGTGAAACGAAGTGCAATATTGTTGGACAAAGGCATCCCTCAAAAGGCAGGATGCAGAGAAGTAATGAATAATTTACATTGTGTTTTTGCAGATAGAGCTTTATTTTCCTGCTTAATTGAGCAGCGCAAACCCTGCATGTAGGCAGAGAGGTGGGGTGTTTGAGCAGTGGGATCGTCGTGCTGGATTTGTCTCCTGCATTAACGTGTGCCATGCCCGTGCACGTTGGCTTCAGCCACTGGAGTGGTTTTGTGTTTGGGTAAATGCCTCACGCACACCAGAAACACTGGCAGAGCGGGCACGAATCAAGCCCCAGAAAAGGCAGGAGGCTCTTTGTGTTCCCTGGTAAGTTGCTGTGTCTGGTTTGCTTCCCTTGCAGATAACCACCCCTTTCCAGTTACCAGTAAGTCACCAGTAACGGAGTGGTTTCCCTTGAGAATGGGTGAGGCAGTATGACACTGAGAGCCCTGCTTCAGCTGCAGGGTGGGTCGCCTCATCCTGCCGTCGCTGCCGCGAGTTTCGCTGCAGCTGGCGTCACTGTTTGCTGGTTAGAACTGCTGGTTGCTGTTGGGGCCTCCAGCCGCTGTGCACAGGCACGGGCGGCTGGGACGCTGCGCAGGCGCCGCCGCTCCGCAGGCCCCGCCAGGGCGAAGCCGCCCAGGCCGCCGGCTCCCCCTGCCCTGCCATGGCTGCTTGCCCACGATGCAGGCATGGCCAGCCTGCGTGGTGCTCCGCAGGCCCCGCCACTCCGCAGGCCCCGCCAGGGCGAAGCCGCCCAGGCCGCCGGCTCCCCCTGCCCTGCCATGGCTGCTTGCCCACGATGCAGGCATGGCCAGCCTGCGTGGTGCTCCGCAGGCCCCGCCACTCCGCAGGCCCCGCCAGGGCGAAGCCGCCCAGGCCGCCGGCTCCCCCTGCCCTGCCATGGCTGCTTGCCCACGATGCAGGCATGGCCAGCCTGCGTGGTGCTCCGCAGGCCCCGCCACTCCGCAGGCCCCGCCAGGGCGAAGCCGCCCAGGCCGCCGGCTCCCCCTGCCCTGCCATGGCTGCTTGCCCACGATGCAGGCATGGCCAGCCTGCGTGGTGCTCCGCAGGCCCCGCCACTCCGCAGGCCCCATCAGGGCGAAGCCGCCCAGGCCACTGGCTCCCGCAGCCTTGCAGAGCCGCTCGGCCCAGGCTCTGCCGGTTGGTAGGCTCTGCCGAAACTGAGTGAAATACCGTGCTTTTGACGAGGAGACTGTGGCCTAATGCCCAATACGGCAGCTGTAAAATCCCAAATCCTGTTTCCTCTACAGTCAAATACAGAGATGTTAAGTTTCTGTGTTCTCTATATTACTTATTAGCGATTTTTTTTTAAGAAGGGGTAAATGAGCCTGCTCTAGTAACCGCAGGAGCCCCGTCTTGAGGCCCATGTCACTTACTAATCCATAAAAACATTCATCAGATTGCAAAGGCAGCTTTCCTCAGAGCTTGACTCTTAGCGGCTGTGGGTTGGGAGCACAGATGCCGTTGCCTGTTATTTAGAAACAAGAGGGCGAAGAAAAGCCCTGATGCCTCAAAATGGTAAGTGTGCGTGTGGGGAGAGGAGTGGGAACGGCAGGGAGCTGTTGGGGAGCTCTTGGTACAGTCACAGGTTCCTTAAAAGCCTGTTTTTCCCATGGTCATGGCTCCTCTTTGCACAGTTTATCCAGGTACAAGTTTCTGTCACACATTTGCACTGTCTACATTCTCCAGAAAAGTAGGTGCTGTTTGTTTGGAGTCGTAGTTCAAAACTTGATGCTCCTTGCTTTGTAAAAGGATATTCAGAAGCTCAGGTTTATGGATATTTTATCATCGAGATATTTTCTACAAGAAACCCAAGGAGGTGGCTAGTAATAGACTTCCACTGCAGCAAGGCAGGCATCATAGGCTGCCTTTTGATGTAAAGAAGGGAGAAGGGAGGAGGAGGAAGGGGCATTTTCTTGTTGCGCCAGGTGGGTCTTAAACTCTGGGATGGCGGTGGGATTCTGAGATCACGGAATTGGTCATGGGAAGAGTTCTGCAGAAATGAGCCATCCTGCCTGGTTTGTGGGTGCAGGAAGCTCTTTGTGCTTTGGGTAATGCAGGAAGAGCTTAAATCCAGCTGATTTCATAATTGAAAAACATGGAAGTGATACTGATATGCACATTTGGATTATTGGCTCTCTCTTTTTATCCAAGAAATAATTAGTAATTTTGCTGTCACTTTACTATCCACATTCAAGGCTATAATCCATCCTCAGTAAGACTGAAATAAATCTGGAGAAATACTGTTCTGTATTTGCATCAATAAAAGGGACAAAATCATCCCTTTGAGCATAGCAACAGCAGCTGTGTAGAACTGCTTCTGTTGCTTACCAAAGAACATTGTTTTTTAATTATATTACTTAAGACCATATATTTTTGTTTAGATAGTCTAATTTACAACTTGAAAAATGATTAAATGGTTTTAAAAACCGAGATGTGTTTTGAAGCAATGACACAGCATGTGCAGGGCACGGGCATGATGTTTCTTGTGTCTCACTGGTGCTTTGCTCCTTCAGAGTCCTTCATGTCTCACGTTTGCTGCGTTACTTTCTGTTTTGCGGTTAGCTGCAAGTTGCAGTTCCTCTTGGTGGTCTGGAGACTCTATATTGCAACAGCTCTGACTTATCAATTAAAGCAGATCATGATTATGCCAATGAGCAGTTGTATTCCCAGTTTAAGCCTAGGAAATTCATGCAAATTCTCAATGATTTCAGTGGGGATATTATGGATGCATGAGAAATCAGATAGGCCTCATTCAGCCGTGGCACTCTTTCCCAAATGGGGATTTAATCTCTAGATGATGGCGTATTTCTGCGGAGTCTCGCCCGTCATATGTGACATCCCTGTTCTTGGCTGCCCCGTGACTCTCCTCCAGAACCTCGGTGCTTTGATAGCCCTGGGGTCCTCCTCCCGATGGGTCCTGGCCCCAACAGCTGCAAACACGTTGTCACCGTCCAGCGATGCCGGCGCGGGCTGCTGGCGTCGCCGTCACAGCCGGCATCAGCAGAGCAGAGAGCAGCCCCTGGCCCCTTCTCTAGCGCACGCGATAATGTTCTCCTCACTTAATGCAATTAGAGAATCCTAATAGGTTTTTGCTCCATCCTGGCAACGTTTATAATGTCTGTACAACATCCTTCCTCATGCAAAAATCAACCCAGATATCTTTTAAGAAAAGGAAGAAAGATTATAGCACAGCCTGGAGGGGCAAATTAGTTTATGGGAAATCTAAGAGAACATCAGGTTAAAACAGACCCTGAAGGCAGCCAAGGCTGTTTGTCTGAAATTAAATAAGGGAAAAGAAAAAAAGGCTGCAGCAACCACAGCTGCGATTCATGGAACACTTGATTTGTTGCGAGGGAAAAGGGCAGAGCAAGAAAAAATAATCACCAATACAGTTCACAAAATGTTATGCTTTAACACATAAAGCATAATAAAAAGCACAAAAGTCATTGCTTTACCTGTTCTCCAAAGGCCAAAATCTTTGCAATTCGCTTAAAATGGGGTTTGAGTGGTGCTGGAATGAGTAGGAGAGCAGCTTTACGGGTGTGCGCGCCCTGTGGTGCCTGGTTTGGGCGCACGGTGCCGTGGCCGGTGTGGGCGCGATCCGTTGCCCCGCGCCCACTGCCCCTGCCCACTGCCCCGTGCCCGGCCCGGTGAGCCTCGGCGCCGGTACCGGCCCAGGTCGAGGCGGGAGAACCGTGTGTGGCGCTGCTGCTGGCCCGTGGCGGCTGGGCCGTGGTGGGCAGCGCTCAGAAACCAGGACCTTCCTGGGGGTGAAGAAGGCTCTTCTCTCTGGGATTTAATACTGGTTTTGTAGTAGTAGTAGTAGTAGTAGTAGTAGTAGTAGTAGTAATAATAATAATAATAATAATAATAATAGCAAAGCCCTGAGGTGCTGAGGAGAGAAGATGCCTACAGCTGCATACAGGGGCTGTAGTTGCAGCGTGAGGGTGACTCGTACCTAGTGCATCACCTGGAAGACCACTAAATAGCATGGGCTGCACTCTTGAATTCATACATCTAGGAGGATAATATACATTTCTATTGCAAACGCAGTTTATTTCTTTTGGGAATGTCTGAAATTTGATATGGTAGGTTACTTTTGTGGAGCACAAATAGACTTGTTTGCAGTGTTATTCATCTACATTTGCATCAAAATTGGTGCTTTCAGCTCACCAAGGTCATGATTTAAGTTTTCACTGGTGTGGCCCATTTAGAAGTACTTGAAATTTAAAAGCAGATATGATTGTTAGATGCTCTTTCCCCACTGGTTTTCCAGAGGCCCTTTCTTCTAGCTGCTATTTGAAATACACATCAATTCGGCAGAACCTGCGAAGCATTTTATGGCTCCATCTCTTGCTGCTGTGCTGTTTCTCCCCCCATATCCTGGGAGCCCTGCAATGAGGTGTACATATTAATCACCAGTAACGAGTTCCTCTTGTATGGCCTGCTGGAAGCTGTTGGGAGGTAGCACGATGCCGCTGTCGGAGACGAGGAGCAGCCGGTGCCGCGTGTTGCGTGTCCGTGTGTGCACGTGGGGAGAGCTGGTGAGTGGAGGGCAGTGACTGCTCATCGGGACTTTGCCATTTATGCCCTGGGCAGCAAGGCAGGATGGCTGGTGAGTGGCTTAGCTTCTCCTAACAAGAGGAGATAAATGTCAGTGTCCTCTTTTCCTCTCCCACTGTTCTTCAGGAATTCAATTGCTTTAGGTGACAGTTATGGAAAATTAAAAGTGCTTAGGATGTGTGGGAACAGACGGTTCTGAATAGTGCTAAGCAATAAGAGATGACAGTGTGTGAATGTTGATGTGCTAATTCACATCTCCTCTGTTGCTCAGGGTCTTTCCAATACCCGGGGCTAGTGAAGAGGTCCACGCGCTGCCTGCTGCACCCGGCTCGGCATTCTGCAGGTTTGACGGTGCCCTCTGAGTCCTCACAGCCTGCGTAACCCAGCTGAACAGCTCTCCTTAACTCCTTGAGCACTCACTAGTGAATTTGCAGCTCAGGAGGCAGGGCTGGAAACTGGTAGCTTTTATTTAATCCCAAAATACAGAGGTTGGTTCTGGTGATGCTGATGGGGAGTTCGCGTGCGTCTAAGACGAGCTGTGTGCTCGCAGCAGTACCAGGTTGGTCTGCAAAGCGTAACTGCAGCGTGACAGGCAACCTTCCTGCCTGGCTCTTATTTCATTACGCCCTTGCTTTCCAAAGGGGCAAATGTGATTTGTGTGTGCACTGCTCTGATGACAGCGCTGGAGAGGGAGCACCGGATAACCCTGATGTAAAGCACCGGCAATAAGAATCAAGATGGAAAAGCACCGAAGTGTTGCTTGCTATATATGCTGCTTTGCTTTGGGTCCCTATTTCCACGTGGTCTGCTTAAGAAAAAGGTGCAGCTGTTGTTGTGCTTGGAAAAATATTTTACTTAATTTCAGGTTAATCCCTGACTCAAAAAACTACAAGTAAACAAAAATTTAAGCCTTGAAGCCTTCACTCATCATGAGTTTAGATGGTTTAGCTGGTAGCAAAAAAAAAATCATATATATATATATTTCCTATACCCAAAGGAGGTAAAAGAAAACTTCAGATTATTTTTGAGCACAGAAACTCAGTAGTAACTAGGAAGAAATTACACTAAAATCAGATTAATGGTCACATGTACAGTAAGGATGAAGTAAATGCAGCTTAGAGAGTCACACGTGTTAAATGTTTGTCATCCAGAGGACCATCAGGGCGAGTCGAAACCCTTTGACACCAGTTTTGCACAGACTTCCCAGGTAGTGCCGCACATGTGCACAGCTCCCAAGCCCCGAGCCTTGTCTGTGCCTTGCAGGGAGCTTCTTGTCCTGCTGCCGTTTCCGTGCCGTTTCAGGTATGGCCCGAACACTTCGGAAGTGCTGGATAGCAGCTGGATTGCCAGAGTGTCCCGCTCCGCACCTGTACATACTACCAACACGCACAAGGCAGTGCCGTGACAACTGAGCAGGAATTGGACGTGCCCGAGGGAGCGGGTGCCGGGGTGGCCGGGCCTCGCGTGCCCCGCGGCGCCGGCGCCGTGAGCTTCTCTTGGATCGAGTGGGCGGCAGCGAAAGGGCCTCTGCCACCGGCTGCCGTTAGATGTGCACGCTGGACACGGCGCTGCCTTTGTGACTCCTTTTAGTGGGATGCGGGATAAAATGATGTAATTGTATGTATCCGGTGAAAGGCTTGATGTGTCTGTAGCGCACAGTGTGTTTCTTGCCCGGCTTGTCCCGCCAGTGCAGACGTTGCCCGCCGGGTTCGGACTGGAGTTTCTGCGTGGCTCTGAGCCCCGTGGTGCCTCCGCGGCGCTGCTGCAGCTCTGCCTTTGTGCAGCTGGTAGCACGTGCCCGCTGGCCCCGCGGGCTCCTTGGCTCGCTGCGGGCTGCTGCATGCGCCGCAGTGACTCGCAAGGGGCGACACAGGGGTGCCGGGAGCCCTCGTGAGCTGCAGCGCAGCCTCCTCCCTGCATCCCCGCGCACGGCTTCGTTTGCCATGTTAAATGCCACAGCAGGCACCAAAACAAGCGCAGCTGTGACAGCGGGGGGACTTAGGGACTCATTAATGAGCGTTTTCACCATATTGATCTTGATAGCAGAGTCACTCTTGAAAAGTACAATCTGTGAAATTATTAAAAAAGAACTGTTTTCTTTTAACTAGAACAAGTTGTTTCTGTTCATTGAAATAATGAGCAAGATCAACAAATAATTCAATTATTATTTGCCTCTCAATAATCTTCCAAAATCGATTTACTCTAGTGGTTCTTTTGGCTTAATTCAGCATCTTAGAATATGCCCCCTTCTCTCCTCTTTCTTTCTGCTGTAAAACAGGAATTTCCAGTCATTTTCTTTTCGTTATTCCCTTGTTGATGTTGCAGGAGGGTTTTGTTCCTGTGCGTGGATGAGAAAGGGCGGAGAGTGAGCAGTCCGGCAGCCCCGACAGCCCCAGCGGGGCGCCCAGACGCGAGCGGAGAAGCTCCCCGGTGCCGCCCCAGCCCTCTGCAGCCCATGAGGGCGCGCGTTTTTCATCCCTCTCTTCATTGTGTTTATTGTTTTTAGCAAGTGGTGACAGTTACAGCCAGAGAACAGGGTTTTGTCCTCAGCTTTGTAAGCCATGCAAGACAGAACAGGCACTCCTCATGCTTACTGTAAAATCTTTCCATGAGATACTGTTGTGAGAGTTACTTGAATCATAGCAGCATTTGAGGGAATTTCTTACTGCAGAAGTTGGGCTTTGCATGCTTGTCATGTCTGTTCTGTGGGTTTGGGTCCCTCATCTGAGCTCAGGTGAGGCCTGAGCAAGTGACCCAGCATCTTGCACCCATTGGGAATGGGGATACAGGTCCCGTCCCTCCTCCGCTCTGGGGATTTGGAAGCACCAGTGTGATCTGTTCACTAAGTAAATCTGCTCCAACACTTGACTCTGTTACCTTGAAAATAAGAGAAGATTTTGTTGAGCTCAGAAAGATCTGGAATGGGTTGTTGTTACCACCTCGGGTCAAACTGATCCCACCAAAAATGTTCTCCTGTGTTCCTGAATCACCCGTGGCTATATCTTCTCTCTAATTGCAGATTTATCAAAATTGAATGCTTGTATAGCTTGTCTTCATGTTCATTTTTTATTCTTTGCTAGGAAGAGCAACGCGTGCTTTTAATTGTGAGGATTCTGTAAAACGGGCTGCATGGCTACTTGAAGTGTGCAGCCCCAGTGGCAGAATGGAGCAGTCTGCGGGGAGGGCTCACGCAGGCTGTGGGGCCTGCGGGCACGTGGGCTTGTGGGCACCCCGCTCGCTGTGGCTGCATGGCCCGTGGGCACCCCGCTCACTGCGGCTGCATGGCCCGTGGGCACCCCGCTCACTGCGGCTGCGGGGCCGGTGCTGCGGCTGCATGGCCCGTGGGCACCCCGCTCACTGCGGCTGCGGGGCSGGTGCTGCGGCTGCATGGCCCGTGGGCACCCCGCTCACTGCGGCTGCATGGCCCGTGGGCGCCCCGCTCACTGCGGCTGCGGGGCTGGTGCTGCGGCTGCATGGCCCGTGGGCACCCCGCTCACTGCGGCTGCGGGGTCCCACCACTTTGCTGCTCCTGTGGGGCGGGTGGTGAGGGCCGGCGCTGTCCGCGGTTGCGTGTGCAGCCTCACCATGCCCAACTGGAGTGACCGCAGGAGCAGCCGCACTCCCCGCCGGCCGCGCAGCCCCTCGGCAGCGCCGGCGCTCGCCCCGGCCACGCCGGTTCGGGGAGAGCACGTCTGCTGCTCTCGAGTTTCCAGGACAGAGATGGCATCGTGTGCTTTAAATAGCCTTGCGGAGCCGTGCGAACAATACGTGCACCAGTGGCTTCTGCTTGGGAGAAAAATCCAGAGTTTGTTTTCACGATATCATAATTGTGTTGACAGCACTGCCGCATGGCAAGCTCCGCACGCTGGGTAATGTATAAATTAGCTGCATGTACAATGTACACACGCAGAAATCCCACACTGTCGGTAAATAAAGAACTCATTGGCTTTTTATGCAGTTGCTTGCCTAGCGAAGGAGCAAAGCCCTGTGTGCTGCTTGAGTTCGTGTGCGCACACGCACAGGTACACACATACACCCATGCACACATGTACATGCATGTACACGCATGCACACACACACACACACATGCATGTACATGCACACACACGCACACACGTGTCCACCAGGGTCTCTCCTCTAGTGAGAAGTGTTTCATGAACTGCAGCCGAGAAGTTGTTGCAGGTGCCGGCTGCATTGCGTGGGCTGGAGGGGGACAGGGCCGTGTGGGACCTGCTGCTGCCACCCGGGCTGTGTGCAGGGAGCGGGGCACGAGCCCAGGGCCCCGCTCCCTGCTGCTGAGTCTTGGAGAACTTTCTTCTCAGCAGCCCTGTTGCCCATAAAACCTTCCAGGAGCTCTCAGTAGGCTGCAGCCTGGCTGCGGTCTGGCTCGGCTCCAGCACCGGCCCGGCTCCTGCGATAAGGCAGGGTGGCAGCGGGTTAGTGGCCGTGCCCTGCTTGGGCCATGGTGCTGGTGCAGGTCTGGGAGGCAGCAGGGCGCCTGCGGGTGCGCTGCTCGCTCCGCGCACCTGCGGGTAGAGCCTGTCCTCCAGGATACGCGTTGTTAATCAGTAATGAGAAGCAGTCGCGCTTGCTATTTTTACTCTGCTGTTTGGGTATTCAGCAGATCTTTACATCTGAAAGGGGCAGACTTCTATTTAAAAACCCATATAGACCTTATTAGGTATTCCACCCTTGTCTGCGGCATTGAAGGTATTTATAGAACTGCGTGTCTTTATCAGCTGCGATGAATGAAGACGCTTCTCTCTCTCTCTCTCTCTCTCTCTCTCTTTTTCTTTTAAACAGCAGTGAAACATAGCAAATCACTTGAATGGTTTCTGTGTGTCTCAGAGGGGCCACTGCGTTTCGCTGCGTGTCGGCTGTGCCCCTTGGCATTGCTCGCTCCGTGGGGTGGATGCTGCTGCGGGCAGTGGGTGCGTGCGGGGCCACGTGCGCCCCGGCCGGTGCCGCAGCCTCGCGCCCAGCTGGCCACGCGGCCCGGCGCTCCGGAGCCTCCGCCGGGAGCCCTGTGCAGGGGCGAGAGCCTCTGCAAAGGCCTCGCAAAGAGCGTCCAGGCTGCAGCGCGCCCGGAATCACGTTGCGCACGTCCGCAGGAATGGGAATTGTACTGCATTTTTTATGGTAACGTTTTCCTGCGTTGTATAGCAAGGAAACATTTTTGAGAGCGAACATGCACTTAAAGTTGCTTGCTTTGATTGCCCATTAAGGAGCAGGGATAATTGCCCACTTCATTAGTGTGCTGGTGCTTGCTCAGTGCGTGGTGCGGGTCCGTCCTGCCTTGCCTGTGCTGGAGCTGCCTGTCCGACAGCCTGCTGTGCATGGGAGTGCGGGGCCAGGGGCTTAACGAGCACTTGATTTGAGTGTGAAGGCCCCGGGGCGCTCTGCAGAGCCAGGGATGCCTGTGCTCCTTGCATGCAACCATGTACGGTAGCACAAGGCTTTCTGGAGGATTAGGCCCTGCAGCATAAACTGCTGCGGGGCTGGTGTAAGAATAAGGAGATTTGCCTGGGTGGGGTATGACGAATGGCACCACAGTTGCTGCTGTGAGCATAATGGTTTTTTCACAATACTCCAGCATTTGTTTCTGCATAAAACATGAAGTTAGAGAAGTAGGTGGTTCCTTTTCTTTGACTTTAAGTGATCTTTGTTGCTTTCTTTAAGTGCACAGAAAAATACCCGGAGCCTGAGGACTTCAGCAGTTACCAATGGTGACCAGGTTTGATGTGGCACACCTGCTGTTCTTAGAAGAGCATTGCTATTGATATTGCTTATTTTCCTAGTAAGTGATGTTTCCTAGTAAGTGATATCCAAAAGGTATGTACTGACATTAACAATAGTTTGTCATCCTTGAATGCTCCTGGAAGCCGTTCTCCAGGTCTTTGTTCCAAAGCATTGTTCTGTCCTTCTCACGGCGTCTCCGTGTCATGTGTCCGTGTGAGAGCGTCGCTCAGGAGCCGCGTCTCGCCGTGGTGTGCAGCGTGCCTGGTTCCGTGTCAGAGGCTGCTTTCTCTCGCGCCTGCTCTTCTGCTCCTTTGCGGATGCTTGGTGTTTCCACGGGCGTGGGCTGCGCTGTCCTGGCGCTGGAGGGGCACAGGAGCCGTGGGAGCAGTGCTGCAGGCAGGGGCCATCAGTCCCCCTACTGCACGTTCCCCTGCCCTCCCCTTGTCCATGCCCCGTGCCAGCAGCTCACAGATCCAGGGTGTTGGGTTTGGCTTAAAATCCCAGTCAGTGCCATAGCTCAGAGAAGCAGTGATCTGAGCCGAAGCAACTGTGAGTGCAGGTGACCTCCTTCAGGCCTTGCCTTTCAAGCACCTCCAGGTTTCAGCGACACTGCCCCATGTGTTTCGCTGGAGTCCAGAGGATGCTAGAGCTGCTGTGAAGAGCTTGTCCAGCTTGGCCAAACCCCGGCACGCGTGTTGTGCTGCCCTGGCTTGTCTGTGGGCCCGGTACCCTCCAAGCAATCTTGTCAAGTATATGTGCAAGCAGGAACCTCCTTCGTGTGCAAGGGAGAGATTAGATCTTACATGGAGCTGAGAGCAATTAAACGTGGCAAGAAAGAGATTGTTCATTTGGACATAGATATAGAAACACTAGAAAGAAAACTCTCTCTGTTTGCTATTCATATCCTGTATGAATGTAGCCTGGATCTGAATGTAGCATCTGGAGAGTGTTTCCTCTGGCCCTCAGATCTTCAGCTTATCCTGGTCCGATGTTTCTCTTGCAAACCTGTTGGTCTGCTCTCCATGCACCCGCTGTGCTGTGGGGGACAGAGCGCGTCACTGCGCCTGCAGCCCACCCTGCCTCCAGCTCCCTGCGAGGTGTGACAGGAACTGAGGGCGCTTTGGTAGATCCAACATCAGATTTCCTGTACCTAAGTAGAAAATCTTCTTTGTTGGTTTTTAAGGCTTTTGCAAAGTGTCAGTGCTTGCTGAGCTCTTTGTGCCCTGAAATGTTGCAGATTTTGCATAAGGCTTATTGCAAAAGTGAGCCTCTAAACAAACAATGTTCTGTAGGCTTTGAGCTCAAAGCAAGCTGTCTCAGCGTGGTATAATATCCATCCCACATGCACACATGCCTTCCTACCGCAGCCTCTCGGATAATGCTGCATTGACACATCACCATCAGCAGAGCACACCCCTTGCAGATGAACTACCAGGTTGTTTCTGTTGACTCGGACCACGCCAAAATGTTTGCCCTCATGGTGCGGGCGTTCACCAAGGCCGTGTGAGTTCTGCTCTGCAGCGATTGCCCGTCCCTCCGCTCTGCCAGGGAACAGGGAGGCGCTTTCTGATCTCCGCAGCGCCTTGTTTTCTTCATGCCATAACACACAGTGGGTAGGGAAGAGGAAGGAGAAGAAAGGCAAGTGGGGAAGAAGCCCTTTCAAGTGTCTATGAATGTAAATGAGGAGATTGCATTAGTGGATCTTATTGCTGTAATGTCATCGTGCCTTCTTAGGTCATCCTGGGCCAGCAGGAGGGCTGCACAGCAGGTTTATTGAGAAAGGAAAAACAAACTAGGGCTAGGTATTTCTTTAAATACGTGGACTGGGAAAAATCAGATGTAATTTTCCTTCTGGCATGTGGAGTTGCCATGTCTCCTGGACGTTGTAGGCTCTATGACACCTTGGTGTTTCTTCCCCAGTGCAGCAGTGTCGCCCACCAGAAGTCCTACGCGTGGCGACTTGGTGTTCTGAAATATCCTTGTGGTCCGAGTTGCCCGGGTAAGTGTGCCCTGAGTGAGGCAGCACAGACTAGTGCCTCCTTCCTTCAGGAAATGTCCAGTGCACACTGGGAATTGCTCCTCCCAGTTAGTGACCTTCATCTCTGGTAAATGTCCAGGTTTGGTTTAAAAACAAACAAATAAAAGTGTGTTTTGTTTCACCTGTTCGTTGAAGCTGTCGAATGAAGCTTGGTGTCGAGGGAGTGCAGACCTCCAAGCCTAGCTGGGATCCATCTGTAATTAAAACGCACCTCATTTGTAGGACACCAAGAAGCCATTAAGAAGTATTCTGCTGAGACTGCTTCCATGATGCTAATTACTGGCAATTAATTAAAAAGCCAAAAAAAAGAAAGTTCTTTTAGGGACTTGGGCAAGGCTTTTTGCTTGCTTGCTTTGCTTTATTCTCCCCACTTTTTCTACCTGTAATCGTATGTGTGCTGTTTTGTGCTACTCTTTCATGTAGGACAGGGCACGTGTTTCAGAGTGCCCTCCCCAGGACCACGTCAATCTTCCTGGTAGCATCAGCAGCAAGGTTGCCTGTACCTAGCTCAGCATGGTGTAAAGTCACTGTCAGGCATCAACAATCTTGTAACCCACAGCTTGGCTTTTATCCTCCTCATCATCAGTTAAATCCACCATCCAACACCCATTCATTTTCACGGCATATTTATATCAGCAAATGAGCAAAATAAATGTTGCTTGTTTGTTTTGACAGCTATAATACAGTTTTAATTAAGGTACCTCTTCCTCATGCATTGCTGAATGTTATGTGGTATGTTTGGCATAAACAAAGATGTTCTGCTAATGTGAGATACAGTTATTAAAGATAAACCATCAAACTGAAATCCAGTAATTCCAAGTGTACTTTGTGATCTGCAGCTGGATGTCCACTTTGCATGTTCCCTGTCTGTAGCCTGAATGCAAATAAAAAATGAGAGCTGCAGAGACTGGGTACGGAGAGGTCAGGGAAAGGGACTGTGTGAACCTTTGGGAGAAGAGATGAGAAAACCAGAGAGAAGAAAACGTGACATCTCTGTCCTTGCTATTTGCAGCGAGCAGCTTCAGATATTGTAGCAGGAATACGATATTTAAGTTGGATTTAGGACTCTGAGCTCTCTTCAAAACAGTGGGCATCTTTAAATGTCATTTGCAGTGAAAACGGCCTGATTTTTTTCTTGCCTTAGTCATTTGTTGCCTTTGTTGCCCTTTTAAAGGCTGAGGCTGTTGTGTCAACAGGAAAGCAGCTCCAACATTGCCTTGCAGTGACAAATGGGCAATGATTTTGCATTTAATAATTAGTTAAAGAGGAGTAGCTTACAATGTATGTCTTTCAAAATGTCTTTAAAATGTGCAGCACATATTTGACACATTATTAATTAAGAATAGGATTGCCAGAGGCTCTTAGAGGCATTTTTCATTTCCACTGAGTTGGACCATTGACATAAATGAGAATGAATTAAACCTGGTTTTGAAGCTTTTGGGGTACCCCGTGATTAAAGGGCTCCCGACAGCCTACCCATGGTATTTTAAATCTCCCTTGCTTTGCACAAGGATGAGCAGCCTTCGCTCCTCAGACGGGTAGGAAAAGCTCAGCTTAGGGTTACTAGCATGGCCAGCCTTTGATCCGACATCTTCAAATTCTCTCCATTCATGTTGAAGGTCATTTTCGGAATTATATCTTGCCAGGACATTTTTCAGGGTGAAAAACTGGGAGGGAAACTTGTTTCCAAAGATTCTTGTCAGATTCAGAAAGAATCTTCATTTAAATGAATGCCCATTGCTTAGTGGCAGTTATACAGAGAAATGTTCTGTGTCTGAAAGAAGTGAATCTTGAGTTTCCTATCAAAAGCTTGCTGTTTAAAATAATAAGATAAAAATAGCTTATTCACTTATTACTGAAGCCTGAAAGAAATTGATCTCTGTCCTTAGAGAGTTTTAATTTGAAAAGTGAGAAGCATTAGCTTTCTACGCACACTGTTGTGAAGGAAGTTACAGTCTCAAAGTATGTTCTGAGCATTTTGTTCTCAGCTTGGTGCAAAGCTAATTAATCTGTGCTTTTCTTGATTTAATAACATACCGTGCTCTTCTCTATTTTTGGTAGCCTTTTTCTTACCAATTAGAAAATTTTCCATTATTTTCCTATCAGCTGCTGAAGTGTTTAGAGAAGGCTCATTCACTGAGTCAGTGAGACCAGAGTAATGATGGGAAGATGACAGGTTTACCATGGGCAGGGGTTATAGCCACGTGTGGCTTTTCATCCGTCTCACCCTGTTGTAGCAGGAAGATTGCACTTATGGTGTGCCAGGCACCATGAATATATACATGCCAAGGGGAGCACCATATGCTTACATTACTGGGAATCTCTTTGTGTCTCATGCCTAACATTATTTATGTCTCATTTTAGAGTTACATTAAGCAACAAACAAGGAAAAAGTGGGCCCAGTATTACTGGTTTAGAATCAAATTAGTGCTTTTACAATGTGTGTTACATCTGTGTAGTATTTTTATCTTCTGCCTCATTTTTAAATGTGTCTTGTCTGAGTCATCCTTAGTTTAGCTTTATACCCTTTCCTGCACCCACGCGGGGTCTGACGCTGGCCTCCAAAGTCACGCAAGACTATTATTATTTAAGTGGTCACTGGCAATTAACTGTGGCTCGTTTTTGTGGTTGCTTTGAGGATGAGGGAGCAAGATGCGCCTGGGAGAGGCAGCCCTTGTTAAACTGCAGAGCCCTCTTTGCGACGTCCGTTGGGGAGGATCCCGTGGCGCGGAGGGGTGTCCTGCCCGGGAGCCCGTGGGGAGCCCTGCCCTGCATCCTGCCCGCGTGCGGGACGCGGCCCCGCCGGGCTGCTGGCCACGCACCAGCCTCCTCTGCTGCCGCGTCCCGCTCCCCTGCACTGTCACTTGATTTTCCCTGTGCTCATCAACAAAAACCCCCTCGCAGGGTAGGAGGGATGACCAGCTGTACTGCTCCTGCTATTCCAAACACTGACTCTTATTTTTATGATAGAAAGATCCAAATGTGATCCATCTGTTATCTGTTATTAAGCTGCTCACTTCATAGAGAAGAGAATATTCACTTCTCCCTCGTGTGGTGTCCACACAGAGAGCTGGGTTCCCACCGGCTGTTTGTTCTTTTTTTTCCCTTGATGGAATGGTGCTACCTCGTGAGAAACTTCAGTAAATGTTTTATGTTCCGGAGATGTCAGCATGGCTGAAGCGCTGCCGCGGAGTGAGGCGCGGCTTAGTGCGACACGTTGCTGCGCGCGGCTGCCCACGTCGGCGCTGAGCTCCGTGGCCTGGCAGATGGGCCGCGCGGGGCGCTGGCCTTGCGCGCCTCGCCGGGCGGCGCGACCGGGCAGCCGCTGCGGGCGAGTGGCACGTGCAGGCCTCGCTCCGGGGCCGCCGCCCGGGAAGGCCCCGCACGCTGCTCCGGCGCTCGCTCACCCAGCCCCGCGGCCGCGACCACCACCGTCACCGCCCGGCTGCGGCCGCTCGCCCCCCGCGCCCGCCCGGACCGCGTGTCCCGGCCCCTGCCGGACCACCACCATCACCGCCCTGCTGCGGCCGCTCGCCCCCCGCGCCCGCCCGGACCGCGTGTCCCGGCCCCTGCCGGACCACCACCATCACCGCCCGGCTGCGGCCGCTCGCCCCCCGCCCGGACCGCGTGTCCCGGCCCCTGCCGGACCACCACCATCACCGCCCTGCTGCGGCCGCTCGCCCCCCGCGCCCGCCCAGACCGCGTGTCCCGGCCCCTGCCGCGCACGGAGCCGCCTGCCGCCCCTTCCTGCCCCGCGCCCTCCGCCTGCCCTGCTGCCCTCCAAAGGGTGTCTCAGCTGCTGCTGATTGTGATGAGCTTTGGGTGGTGGATAGAGGTTTGTGGCTTGAATACACCCATACACGGTGCAGAAACCTCTGAGAAGTGGAGGAGGACTTTGTTTCCTGAGGACTCTAGTTTGCAGTGCAGTGCAAGGGGAGCAAACCCGACGTAGTGATGAGGAAGCTGGGAGGAGATGAGGGGTGAGGGGCCAGCCTTTCTCCTCGAAGGCGAGATTAGATTGATTGAGCAGCAGAGTTTTATGGCTCATTTCAAGGGAGCAGCATGGAGGTCTAAAATGGAAGTTGTGTCAGACGTTACAGCCTGAGATGAGATCCCCGAGGGGTGGGTGACCCGTGAGTCACTGAGAGCAGAGCACAGGGTGCAGGGGGGTGCCTGAGGGGCTGCCCGTGCGGATGTGGTGCCTGCGGCGACGAGGCAGCCGGAGCGAAGCCTCCGAGGGAGCCGGCCAGGACGGGGGTGCACCATGGCCGGCCTGGCGGGGGGCAGCGTGGGGCCGCAGCCCAGAAATCCCTCATGTGGAGTTTGTTTTGGGCTGTGCTTGCAGCACACACAGGGCAGCAGGATTTGGCTATGCAGGAGCACCGAGCTTAGGCAAGAAGCCCCAGTATTGGATTCACTCAGAGCGTTTTGGGGCTAAAAGCTCCGTCCTGCGCAGCCGTGGTGGGAGATGGGGCCAGAGGAGCATCCCTGTGTGGAGGCGAGCGCGGAGGCTGCATGGGCGGGCAGGGCGCCCGAGTCCCTTCTTTCCGGGGTGCATCCCACCGGAGAGAGCAGCGAACCGGAATCACACCCCGTCTTCCCAGAGGACAGCGGTTCCCAGCCAACTGCGGGCAAAATCTGTGGGAGCCTCAACTGTCGTAGAAGGCTTTTGTAGGTAATTACAGGCTTAAGTGGATTTGTAGCTTTGGATGGTGACAAGTAGTATTTATTCCATATTTTGTTCAATATTGCAAATTACATACTTATTTAAAAAATAAAATGTGCAGATACAGAGCTGAATAATGATTTTAAATCTGAATCCCCATGGACTTGGAGAATGTTTTGGGGGGTTGGTTTGCATTTGGATAAACAATCTGTTTCTTAGGAGAAAATACAAATTAGGAGGTATAGATTTAAGCTGTGGATGGGGGCTGTGCTCTGGTAGCTCAGCAGGTTTGTTGTCCTCGTCCCCATCAGCACCAGCTGGAAGGTCTGTTCCCCTGTCTGTGATCCTACAGCAATGTCCCTGTTCGTACTGGAGCTCTTAAGAAGTCAGCCCTTAGTTAACATGGCAATTTAAGAAAGAAAAAAAAATGCCTGAGGATTTTCAAAGCTTTGCCTTTAATTATGTAAAAGATTTGACCAGAAAATGTCTTTTTTAGAGAAAGTTCCTGTCTGGAGATGGTTCAGTGCCTGTAGGTAGAGCTCTCACCCTTAGGCATGCTTCCTGTGAATTCCAAGAGGTAGATAAAAGACATGTATATTGTTAAAAAAGGCTGAAGTCTGGCTTTGCGGGGGTGGTGGGCAGCATTTGTACTTCTCTGGCTTGGATGAGACTGAATCTTTCTGTACAGGTGTGTGTCTGAGCAAAAGTGTGTGTAATTTGAGTAGAAGAGTGTTTAAATAATTTGAAGGAGTATATCCCTTTCCTGGCCACGCAGGCTGGACAGTTCTGCACGCAGTATTTTGTCCTCGTAGTGCAAGCGGAGGAATCGCTCGTAATGCCACTGCTCTTGCGCGGGTAGAGGCAGGGGGAGCAGCGTGGTCCGTAGCGCTGGTGCTGCCGGGAGCTGCTGCCGGCTCCTGGGAGCACCTGGTCGCATGGAGCTGTCGCACGGAGCGGTCGCACGGAACGGAGGCCGGTGGCCGTGGTGAGCGCTGGCGTAGCGGCGCGGCAGGAGGCTCCCACGGGAGCCTTGGGTCCCTGGGAGGACGCGGGCACCTTGCCTGACACCTCGGCCTGCGCTGCCTTTGCTGAGCATCGCTAGCCCAGCAGCCCCGAGAGGTAACGTCCCCAAGTGCCTCAGAGCACAGCTGCGGGCTGGGAGGAGACAGAAGGCGAGGAACATGGTGAAACTTTACACTATGGAGCCTTCTTGTTCCATGGCCCTGCACACACCACCCTTGCTGTAGTAATTCTGGTAAGGCCGTGACTGCAGAGCTGAACGGGATGTGAAGGGCTATGTTCTTGAAGCTTCCCCTGCGAGTTACCCATGCTGCAGCATGCTACTGCTACCGCAACAGGTTCCTTCCTCTCGGTGATTACTTGTGAGGTGAATATATATATATTATAAATATGTATGTACACACACCAATTATAGTGGGTTTTTGAATACTTCTGGATACTATTTGTCTGTTTTAGGAAATGTTAGTCTATCTCTCACTGATTTTATGCCCTAGAAAGGAGGCAGATTTGATCGAATTATTTTTTTCTCCAAGAGGTAGGAAAATAGCATGTACTTGCCTTGAGGGAGTAGAGGGAGAACACTTTCCATTCATTCAGTCTAAGTGGGAGGCGATGACCATGGAGGCTGACCAAAGGAAGGGGCTGGCTCCACAGAGGCTGAGCAACGGAGGCAGGAATAGGGGCACAATGCCCTGGGGCTGCCGGAGGCGCCGCGCGGGGCAGCGCCGAGGTGGCCTGCCCACTCCCGCGGCAGCGCCGGGACAGCTCCCTTGTGTCTGCCCGCAGGCTCCCCTTTCCCGGCCCTGTGCCCTGTCCTTAACGACCCTGCGCCACCGCTTAGTCTATAGCAGCTCTGCAGGAACGGCCTCCTGGGGGTGAATTGCTTCGAATCCAGAGCTCCAACAGGTAAATTATCTGGAAGAGAATTTGCATTGACATATAAATGGAAAACTCATCAGCTCCAGATGGCATGATTTTCCCTTGTTTGCAATTGTTATGTTGATGATGTTTTTTTCCTAATATATCTGCATTTTTGGCTTGCCATTTCCTCTTTATTAGTGGAGCTGACAGAGAGCTATTGAAATGGCTGGGGCAGAGATGGAGGGAGCTCAAACCATCCCCTGCATGGTTAGTTCTTTGGAAGCACCGCAGTCCATCACTTTGCAGCCGTTCCTTGCCCGTTGGCATGATCCAAGCCGCAGGTCTTCCTGTTTCCCCAGTCCCTTGGTGTTGCAGCCTGGCTGATGATGCAGAACAGGCTGTTACAGCAGAAACGACCCCTCTGTCGCCCCACACGGGGGTCGTCCCTGCACGCAGGGGTCGTTGCTGTTTTCTCTGCGTGTTAAATGAGCTGGTTTGCACTGCCCCAGACGGAGATTTGCTTCCCTTTGGCTCGGGCGCTGCCAGGAGCAATCCCTCAACAGCCCGAGTCTTATCTCTGTCTCACACAGTCACTTTTGCCTGGATGCAGAGGACTTTTCAATTTGCTCCTATAATACATCGTAATTAGATCCCCTTTCTGACGTGCGTTGAGAATGGGGAAGGCTACGTGTTGACTGAAAAAATATGCTACTTACATGGAAAAAATGTAAGGAGAGAGCAAGGGGAACCTGGGGACACTTCTAAGTGGGTGTGTTTCCCTGAAGGAACTTCTAAAGTAAACTCCAGAGGAGGAGAATGATGATCAGAGTAGGGAGTCTTTGCTAAATCATGCTGTGACTGATAGATAGCCCTTGTGGAGAACAGCCCCAGTGAATGCTCTGAAAAGAGCTCCTTCCTATTTCTGTTTATGGTTCCATATAAAGATGCTTCTCTTACAGGGACTGTGCCTAGGTGGAAGCGCAGGACTGTGCCGTCTCCATACGCACCGGTCACATCACCCCTTCCATCCCCAGCGCCCCAGGGAGGCGCTGCTGGGGTTTATGACGGTGTATTGATGACTCCTCCTCACTCCGAACCATTTTCCTGCCAGGTTATAAAGTGTAGGTAGAAACAGAGATTATCCAAACCTAGCCACATGCTAGAAGATGAATCAGAGGGCCTTTAAGGACCTTTTTAGTGTTCTCCAGTTATTAATATGAAATGTGCCAGTAAAAAAGGCATCTCATATAAACGTGTAGCCTGCAAGTGCAAGGCCTGACTCGCACAGCTATATTGGCACAGCTGTGGCTGCTGCCGCTCTGAGGATGAGTGTAATGTGGCCAGGAAGCCCCTGGAGTTACCGGTCTCTGCTCTCAAAAGCGCCATCAGACATGACCGTTACAAAGTCATTGGCTTTTGGGCCCCATGCACAGATCTGCAGTGCAGTTCATGTCCTTTATTAAAAGCTCACTTTGCTTTGCAATGGAAATAGTTACTTTTTTCCCCCCCACAAATAAAACTGCAAAGCTCTCTCTGCTGTGGTTTGCTGCGTCAGACTTGAGAAGATGCAGATGTCCACTGGCAGGCAGGGGGATTTCTTCACCTCCCAGAAATGGTCTGGACTTCTCGTATCAGTATTTGTTTGTCTGAAAAGCTCTGCTGAATGTCCCGATTAGACAGTGGCACCTTAGCATTAATATCACATCTCACTAGGTAGTGACGTGTTTCATACAGTCTGTGACCATGAGGAGCGTCCGTATTTTGCAGTGCACCCCAGCACTCCTGGGGCACACGGGTGTACGGGGCTTGCTCAGAGAGGCCGGGAAGGTTTTGTAGCGGCTTGAGGTGTTAACGACGACAGCGACAGGCAACGGAGAGGAAAGCGCGAGTGATATCCAAACGGATTTTGTACAGTCTCAAATTTTGAAAAAGAATACGGTTTTGTTGGCAAAACCACTAGAAGTAGGTTTTGCTGCTGGGAGAAGCACTAGACATTGCTGGAGGAGGGTTTTGGACATGGGAATGCTGGACATGGCTGCCCTTCACTCACCCCAAGGGGAGGCTGAAGCCTACGGGCCGGATCTGCGAGGAAGGGCGGGCTGCAGGTTTCCCTGTGACAAACACAGCGCTTGTTCTGCCCCTGTGCCTGCTGACCTGAAGTGGTGAACCTGATGTAGAACATGGCTGGGGTGCATGGGGTAATTCCTTTGCAATTATTAAGCCACGAGCATTCTCCATAACTTTTCAGGCATCAGCTTCCATTAGGCTGGCTCTTGCTTACAGAAGGACAAAAATGGCACTTGGACCGAGAGGCTTGGTCCTGGCCTGCTCTGTATCAGGCCTCTCAGGCAAGCGGGCGATGAAGCCTTGGTAGTTTAAGCATGTTAGCCTGTTTGAAGAACGATACTCTGAAGGCTTTTCTGGTTTTACAGTTCTCTTCTGGCTTGATCTTTTTTTGCTATCTGACAAGCGAAATAGTGCAAAAATAACAGTAATGATCAGAGCGAGCAAAGATATTATTAAATATGCTGATCTAATAAAAGAAGTAGAGAAAAGCATTTGTAATACAGCAGTTGTTTGCATGAGGTGGTGCTCGTCACAACGGGGAGATCACAGAGAGGGGCTGGGACGGGCGGCTCCGTGCGCCCCGGCAAGTGGCAGGAGCCCCTCTCACACGCTGCCTTTTCACCCTTCTTGGGCGATTTCTGCCCCCTTAGGTGACACCGAAACACGGGCAGACGCGGCCAGTTCCTGTGCGCCAAACCCGCCGTTCTGCAGTCCCCACGGCGCGAGACGCCCTTCGGCCAGCGGGTGCTTTGCACCTCTGCTCTGAGTCACACGCCCCGGAATCTGTTCTTTATGCTTTTATTTTGTTTAGCCTGTAACTAAATTATCCATTTCAGAGCATACAAGCGAATTTTTGGTTTGGTTCCTAGGCTCATCCTCATCAAACTGAAGTCAAGGTGGAGAAATCTGAAAGCATCCACGGGAAACCAAGCGTTCAGAATTTGTCTTCTGAGATACTCTCCTTTTTGCCAGCAAACATCAGTGAGCTGTTGTAGGTTTGCGGAGATGAGTTGTCTGTGCAGTGTGCGCTACACAGTATGTCTTCTGGAACATTTTGTTTTTGATTTAGACAACATGCAGAAAGTTGAGCTCAGCCCTCCAGGAGGCCTAATTAGCTCCACCAGCGTTCGTACTCTCGAATCATTAAAAGTGAGTTGCTAGGCTTAGCTGAGGAAGGGGGAATATCAAGTGCCACCTGACTGCAAATAATTACGCTTCAAGCAAGAAGAGCTGGTCCTGCTGCGAACCAGAACGGGTGCCATTTCCGTGCGCACGCTGCATTTCTCCGCACCGCAGGTTGGTGGGAGCTGCGGTGGCTGCCGGCCGCGGAGCTGAGCGGGTGGTTTGCGCCCGCGTGAGTCACTGCGTTGCGCGCTGCTCTCCAGAGTGCGGGACGGCCGTTTCGACCCGCTGCAGGAGCCAAATGATGCCGTCATTGATCCACTCCGTGCAGCAATACAGGTTTTGTTCCCTGGTCAACATCTCTCTACCCCTGCCCTTGTAAGCACAGTTCATTGCACCTTAGACTTCCCAAATCATTTATGAACCTCTTCTTGTTGCTTGTAGCTCTTGATCTTGCCCTGCATCGTCCATTCCTGTGATGGCAAGATAACGATCTCTTGCTTGGCATTTTGGTCAGTCCCTGTTTCCTCTCAGCTGCAGGGAGTTTCCTGGAGGTTAGTGTGATAGGATCATGCTGGTCTGGTTTCCATGAGATCCAATGTTTGGAGGTGCCACCTGCAGCTGGAGAAAGCACTGAAGGAGCAAAAAGCTCAAACGAGACAGGACGCAGGCACACTGTGCCTGCCAGCTTGCAGAGAGCAGCCCTTAGCAGATTGCATTTAATTTGGAAATGTGTGAAAGCAGCAAATTAAATTAGACTGGCAACACTTTTTTTTGATGCAGGTTGAAACCCGTTACTTTGGAGGCATGCATAGAGCACCCTCCTCGCTGCGAGGCGGCCCGTCTGGCTGCCCCCAGTCTGCTGGGGTACCCGGCAAACGGGGCCAAGCACTTTGGTGGCTGTGAGGTTTGTTAGAAGTACAGATTCCAGCCGTTCTGCGCAGATATCCTGAGGATAGGCATACTTCATTTCCCAGATAAAACAGGCATTTTATTTATGTATTACACTGCAAGTTCAAGGCATTAAATGAAATTAGTGCTGTAGCACAAATTTGAGAGATTCCGTCCTTGTTGCACTGTACAGCACTGAGAGATAGTTAAAGCTATAAGAACTGTGCCAGAAAGGGCAGCTCGCTCGCTCCTAGCCCCACAGCGCGTTATGGTGCCATGGGGCACCGGTGCCCACGGGCAGGCCAACGTGGCCACGGTCAGCAGCCGAGCTCTCCGACTCCATCTCTAATGCCAGTTCATTACTGGCATTAACTATTTTTTCCAGGCTTCTTTATTAACAGAATCCTAGAAAAACCTTCTTGTAAGGTCCAGGCCAAATATCCCAGCGTTAGGTCTCTGCATCAGTTCAGTTGCTCCATGGACAGTGGCACAACATCAGCATCTGTGCAGTTTTTTTGGAATTTCTCTTCTATCTGCATCTGTGAAAATTTTAGCTGCAGCAGAAATGCAGGAAGATGACTGAGCCCCACGGGCGATCCCGTGTTCTCATGAACAGGCAGGTTTGAAGCTGTCCCTGGGACAGCCAACATGGGAAGCACCTGCTCCCTGGCACGTCTGGAGGTGCTTCTTTCTGCCTGCCCATGGTTTGCACAGGGTTCACTGCAAGCAAATTTGTGTCCTGAGAAAACGTTTTTGTAACTGTTATGATACTTATTCAGTAGGTGGAGTTAATACTTGATTTCTGAAGCAGGCAACACATCTTTTTGAATATTTTTATGACTTGTCTTCATTTAGCTTCAGAAGTGGGTCCGTTGTTACGATTTTCTGCCTTTGCAGACAAAAGTATGGAGTGAAATGGAGGAAGTTGGAAGAAGGCAGCTGAATTCAGGACTGATGATCTCTTAGAGTACATGGAGAAAAGCAGTTTGTAGTATATCTTATTTTTCATCTTTTGCAGCCTTTTTTTCTGCAAAAAAGGGGGTAATTCAGGAATATTTTCCTTGAGATAACCAAGCTGCAAATGACTAACGCTGATGGGGGAGACAGCCAGATCCTGTATCAAGTTTTCCTTGGGAGGTCCTGATTGTCTCTCATATCCCCCAGCACCCTGAGAGCTGGAGAGATACCAGCTTTGAGAAGCTTTTTATTTCTTGATGGAAAGTGGGCCTGATTTCATAAACCTTGCTAAAATGCCGATTGTTTTGTTGTTCACAGACTGGGATCATTGGCCTCCAGTATAGCCTCTGTGTATGGAAATGACAGGAAAGTCTCTCAGTAGCCTGATTACTTGTGTATTTGGGATCATCTGAGTGGCCCAGTCTTTTAAAACATTTTATTTGACCTAACTAGCTAAAGAAACTGACTGACACCATGAGGCTTCAAACAGATGTTCCTGCGAGAGGTCTGACCTGGGAGCAGATGCACAATCTGGAAGGATCTGCAGAGCAGAGTTGCTAAGTTAGCTCAGTTGGGGATTTTCTTTCTGCATCTCTCTATTACACATCCTCTCAAACTGAGTACATACAGAACAAATAAAAGCTGGCTGTGTGTGTTGGTCGGATGCAGAGATATATGGACTCAGTTTTAAGACTCAGTCTCCCAGGAGTTTAGGCATGTGGCTCCATAGAGAGCGAAACAGAAAAGCTGATCCAAGATCAAAGGAATTTGTAATTAGATTACTTAATTAGCCTTATAAAAGTCATCTCTGTCTGCATATCTTTTAGTTTGATTTTGGAGGCTGTTCTGGAAGTCACAGCTTGGTTGCAGCCCTCTTGCTGGCCCTGGCGTGACCCCGCTGGACCTGGGCTTAGTCTGCAGTGTTTGTCCCGCAAGCGGGGCGCGCTGGAGCTGCCGTGTGGCAGTGAGTTTCCCTATGGAAACGACATCCCTCTTCACTGACTGAACTCTGTTTCTGATCACTGCAAGTTTCAGGCCCCTCTTACAGGAAGATCTTTATTTAAACTGGCATTGCTCAGCAAACCTTGCCACTGCAGGGCCAAAACATATGGTGCATCCATAAAAAATGAAACGCTTTTTCACATTGTTTCAAGTGAACTGACAAGCCCAAACTTTTATGTTTTCCTCAGCAGAATAGATCACCAGCTTTAAATTTTAAAATGGAAGAAATGGCAAAGTTGCCCCAAACTCTTGTTTGCAAGCAGCTTCTCAAGCCAAGCGGTTTTGTTTTGATGGGAGCGTTGTCCCTGTGTCCAAGGCGGTTTGGTGGATGTGTGTCCCAGGGCCGTGGTGCGACGGGCAGAGGCGCCCGGGGGCCGCGATTCGGGCCGCGCCGTGGCCGCCTCCTGCCCAGCGCTGCGGCTGAGGCGGCCGCCGGCTGCAGCGCCGGGCAAAGCCGCCCAGCCGGAGCGGACGCAGCCTCCCCAGCGCTGGGAGCCGTGCAGGGAACGCCACCTCTTTTGGTGCCCTAAAATCCGTTTTTCATCAAGCAGAAAAATCAAAACTGCAACTTGAATCAAACATTGCATTTTGTTTATTTATTTAATCTCTTTACCCTTTCAAAATAGTGAGAAGGGGTTTTATTAGATGGAAAAGCATTCTCATGTTTGATTTTGAAAGCATTGCAATGAAACAGAAGTTTTCCCTCTTCCTTAAACACCATAAAATTTAATTGAAACTGAGAAGATGAATGATATATTTCAGTATAGGCAAATCTACATTTTTTGTTGAAATAAATTTGTCTGAAACTATTAATTTAGCTTTACTAAGGAATATGCTAACGACTCCTCCTTTTGTTCACATTAGGCTTTTTAAGAGCTGCAGCCTAGTATTAAACACAATACAGCCTAAATAATTTATAGGGCACCTAAAGTCATCCATTTATCATTGATAGCATATGTTGCAAAAACATTAAGTAACATTTAGCAGATGTTTATTGCTAGTGTTATATTACTATAAAAGTGTACTATAAAGATGTTACTCTTTTTTGGTAAATCAATTCCGGTAACTTGAAATAAAATTTCCTGAGCCGTTGAAGCAAAATAAAACGAAAGGCTCAAGTGCAAGTGCAGTCTGCCAGGTGGGAAAGACATGGAGGCTGATTCTGTGTTGAATTAATCTGATTTTCTAAAGCAAAAGGCCGTGCGTTCAGGGTCCTCGGCAGTGTCCCCACATGTGCCCTGCCCCGTGGCCCCGCACGGCTCTCGCCTCGCTCCGTGTGCGCGAGGCCCGCGCACCCCGCATGGCCCGTGCTCCCGCCGGGTCCGTGTGCTGCCACGGGCCGGCCATGGTGGAGCCGTCCTCGCGGCGAGGCTGGAGCGGGGCTCGTGTCCAGAACGGCGCCCGTGCTGCCGGGCCCAGGAGGTGCCCAAGCACGGAGCTTCCTCGCCTCTTTTTACCCTGTGCAGCTGGGAAAAACATGGGACTTTTTAATTACGATAGAGCTGTCCTCAAATTAAATGGTTCACATAACCTTCCTGATCCTCTTGTCCTATTCTGGCATAAAGAGCTGGGAGAGAAAGAGAAATAATTGCTCATGTGTGAGGGGAGGGACGAGGTTCTCCGCGGAGCCAGCTGGCAGTGGCGCCGTGCAAGCGCTGGGCAGTTGCGGCCGGCCCGGCTTGCTGCCGCCCTGCTCCCGTGTCCCCTTTCCCTGCTGCAGCTCCACCGGCTCCGCAGCGCCCGCAGCGCCTCGGAGCTGCTGCGGCTGGATGCCGAGCTCGCGCTTGCGAGCTGGGCACAGTGCAGAGCGTCCTCGTCATCACGGGGCTGCCCTCCTTGTGGCCCCAAGGCCTCGGGAGCTGCTGGGCACCTGCTCCGCATGCTCCACGGTGCGCCGCGTGCTCCGCGTGCTCCACATGCTTCGCGTGCTCCATGTGCTCCGTGTACTCCGTGGTGCTCCATGGTGCTCTGCGTACTCTGCGTGCTCCATGGTGCTCCGCGTGCTCCGTGCTGCGCCGTGCTGCTGTGACAAGGGGGTGCCCGCGGTGGCCCTGGCCTCGCTGGAGGCTCCATGAGGCCGGCCGTGCCGCTCGCTTGCGGCAGCACCGTGTGCTGCACGACCCAGCTAGGGAGTGTGTCCCCTCCGACGTGTCGTAACAGCGAACAATTACTGCTTGCTTTGCAGTAATAATAATGATCATTAAGAATAATAACTCCATCTGTGGATTTTAAGTAGTGTATTTAACATAAGGACGAATGCCTACTTTCAGCAGTGCACAATGGAGAAAATAACACTTTAGATGCAAGCCATAGAAATGCACCTAAATAACATTTAGCAGGCATCACACCATCACCCGAACATTATGCCAGTCCAGAGAAAGAACCTCCAAAATAATTAGAATCCTACCTCAGGAAATGGCCCCCTTGTGTTGTTGAGTGGATCAGTCTTGGTAATAATGCAGGACGGCCTCCAAATGTAAGAATTTGAAAGTAGTAAGCGAGGCAGCGCAGAACAACCCCCGGGAGATACAAAGGAATGAACCGCTGGGCAGTGGGGCTGCGGGCACCGCGCGCCCGGCCTGCAGCAGCAGCCCCTGTGGGCACAAAGCTCCCTGCTCGCTCCTGGTGTCGTCTGCAGCCCGAGCTCCGCTCCTGTGGCTGCATCCAGAGCCAGGCCGGGCTGTAGCCGGAGGGGACCTCGGGCACCGTCGCTCCCAGCCCTGCTCCACGGGCTCCCCTGGAAGAACTTGTGCTTCAGGTTTGGGCGTCTCCGAGGATGGAGGCTCCACAGCCTCCCTGGGCACGCAGCTCCTGTGCGCTGTCACCTCCGCAGCAGGGAAGTGTTTTCTTTTGTCCAGACAGAGCTCCCTGGGTATCAGTTTGTACTGGTTGCCTCTCTCCTGTGGCTGGGCGCCACTGAGAAGCGCCATCTATCCCACCAGCAACATCCCCACGAGCTTGCTCTTCCTCAGCCAGAACAGCCCCGGCACTCTCGGCCCTTTCTCCTTGGAGAGGTGCTCCAGGAGGTCCTTGGTTGCCTCTGTGGTCCTCCCTGGGGCTCCCTCCGGGATGTCCTTGTCTGTCCTGTGCTGGGGAGCCCAGACGTGGACCAGCACCCGCCACGTGGCCTCCCCGTGCTGAGCACAGGGGAAGGATCATGGGCCCCTCTGCTCAGCATGGGGACGCCACACTCGCCTCTCTTCATTTACACGGCTACCAGGATGAACTCAAGGATGACGTTTGTTTTGTTCCCTCTATTCCTTCTATCACTCCAGTACTGCTGGTTACCCAGCCTGGGCCCTGCATTTGCACCCTTGGCCGTCACTTGTGCGAGTTTGTCCTTTGAGACAGTCGACGTGCTGCTGTGGTGGGCACGGCGATGCCAGCGCTCGCTGAGCCCTTGGGCCGTCTGGCAGCAGTGTCCTGGACTCGCGGGAGCACAAGGAAACAGCCGTGTTCTGGGCACCGACCCCGGCCCGTTAGTGCCGCGTTTCGCCGCAGCCGCTCGGGAGGAGAGCGCTCGTGCTCTGCGCTGCCCGCCCTGCCCTAGGGAGCTGCCGCGGCGGCCCGTGGGGCAGGTCGCTGCTGTGGGGCACGTCCTGTGCCGTGGGGCACGTCATGTGCTGTAGCACACAGCTATGTTCCCAGCCGCTCGCTCGTCCCCGGCACACGTTGCTGCGCAGCACGCCCGTGCCGGGGCACGCAGCTCCCGCAGCGCTCGCTGTCCCGCACCTCCGCAGAGCCCCGCGCGCTGTTCATCAGGAGCAGGTTTGCCCCTTTACACTGTTTTTACAAAGTAACAGAGCCTTTGTAACTTAAATATCACTTATAAAGCATATATTAAGAAGCAGAAGAGGTATGTTATTCTTCACAGAGTTTACCAGGGTCTCCTGAGGTTGTTGACAAAGCAGCAGATGAATGTAAGACACTGGCACTAATTTGGAGTGGTTTCCAGCCCATGGAAGCAACATTTTTGCACTAATTAGGAATGGTTTTTAGCCAATGCAAACATTTTCCTAC
The DNA here is from genome assembly GCF_003342845.1 of Nothoprocta perdicaria. NCBI lineage: Eukaryota > Metazoa > Chordata > Aves > Tinamiformes > Tinamidae > Nothoprocta > Nothoprocta perdicaria. The sequence continues at coordinate 1,231,799 of NW_020454894.1, read as the reverse complement.
CTATTATCAATAACCCCATCTTCCTAGGACAACTTAGCAGTTGGTTTGTATAGTAATTTGGTTGCTTAGAGCATTATAGAGATTCATTTTTAATCACACAATAGCTGACTGTTTTTACGTGATTTCAGAGCTACTTGTTAATAGTATGTTTGAATCCTTGGTGCCTGCGGGGGCTCATTTAGAGCCCTGGGCTTGCATTATACCTTTAATTTCCTTTGTTATCTCCCAGCACTCCCCGCATTCCCGGGTCGCTAATGCTCACTTGAGCTTCCCGTCAGTCACGTTATACTGTATTTCCCTTTTTCTCACTCATGTAATCTTCTCTGCGGATGCGGGCAGGCAGAGCGGAGCAGCGTGCGCACTGGGCAGCAAGGACTCCGCTCCGGCTCTGCTCCGGCTCTGCTCCAGCTCCGCTTGGGCTCTGCTTCAGCTCCGCTCCAGTTCTACTCTAGTTCTACTCCAACTCCGTTCTCGCTCGGCTCTGGTTCTGCTCTGGCTCCGCTCAGACTCTGCTCTGGCTCTGTGCTGACTCCGCTCCGGCTCCACTCAGGATCCCCTCTGCTCCGGCTCCTCTCTCGCTCTGCTCTGGCTCCACTCTGACTCCACTCTGGCTCTGCTCAGGGTCCACTCGGGCTCTACTCCCGCTCTGCTTGGGCTCTGCTCTGGCTCCGCTCGAGCTTGGTTGGGTTCTGCTCCAGCTCTGCTCCAGCTCTGCTCCAGCTCTGCTCGGGCTCGGGCTCCGCGCTGCGTCCGCTCTGGCTCCACTGGGGCTCTGCTCCGGCTCTCCCAGGAGCGTGAAGGAAGGCAGGAAGGCAGTGGTTTCCTGCGCACGCGGAGCCAGCCCTGCCTTGCAGCCAGGAGCTGCGTGGCCGCTGGGCAGGGAGGACGGAGCGGCCGCACTCAGCTCAGGGCAGGACTGAGTTGCTGCTCCCGGTTGGCGTTTTGCTCCCCCCCATCTTCATCAGATGCTTCCAAACTTTGCCCCATCTAAGTCACTTTTACCTTCTCTCTAATGTCCAATCCCACTTTAGGTTTTCTTTGATCTTTCCACTTCATTCAGATTCATTTTCCAATTTGAAAGCTTTTAACATCAAATTATTCCTGTCTCTCCTTTTGCCCTACTTCCCTCTCCTGCTATTTTTAGCAGGCTCAGCACTTTCTTTGGGAATTTTCTGTGCATTTTCATTGCAGTGCAGTCTACGTTTTCCTTGTAGGATCTTAACTCCCTGGTCTGTGTGATGGCCTTGCTCAAGCTTCTCATTACTCTTTAATATTTTCTGCCTCACGACGTGCATTAATCCTGCCTTGGTGTCTCTCCACTGGCCCTGGATGCCCAGGACTGTTCTCCTCATGCTGCAGCGCCCGGGGCTCTCCTGCCCCCTCGCTGTGACCCGGCTGCCTTCCCTCTCTGCCTGTCAGGTGGCTCCTGGCTTTGGGAAGGGGGTCTGCTCTTTCTGGCTAGAACAGATGAATTCATGACTTCTACATCTGAACCGTAGCTGCTGTTTTTCTGTCACTTAGAAGTCTGAGCATTTTGTGGCAGCAAACTTGCAGTCTTTGTGGTGGCCTTGGATTAATGTCTCTGCATCCATTACAGAAATGCTGCTTCCAGCGCTAGGCTGCTAATATAAGGATATAATAATAGGGATAATAATATAAGGATAGCTAGAAAAGGCCATTAATTACTCTAACATACAGAAATGCAGTGATGGGAGGAAAAATATGACCATACCATACCTGGCCTGAAAAAAGCCCTCTTGTAAGACTTGGAAAGAGTTTCTTAAGTCTCTAATGTTGTAGAGAGTTGTTTTTCGAGTTTGGAGTTATACAGGCATCCTTATTTTCATTGATGAAGCTGGAAAAATGTGCACATAAAGAAGGAGTGATAAAGAGAATCACTTGGTCTTTTAAATTTGATTTTAGTTTTCAGTTTCTCCCAGGTTTGAGGATGTTGGATGCTGTGGCCGTTGTTTTACTTCTATTGGGCATTAATACCAGGCCTTGAGGTGGGAAGGTCACTGCATGTCCGTTAGGTATCTGAAGTTTGATTATACTTTTATATTGGCATGTTCTGGCTGGTTTGTAATTAAATAGGGAATAAACAGGAAAGAAAACAAAATGTTGGCAATGTCAGGATAGCGAAGAGACAAAAAGCTGGCACGTTAGGGTGCAGCATGTTCCTCCTTGTGCAGGCATCGCTGGCAACACTCGGCGTTCCCCTCGGCTCTGAGGAAGGAGCAGCTGGCGCCCGAGGGCCGCAGCGGCACCGTGCTCGCGGAGCGGAGCGGGAGCAGGAGCAGGGGCAGGAGCGGGAGCAGGGGCAGGGGCAGGGGCAGCGCTGGGCACTCGGACTCTGCTCGCACTGCAGGAGCAGCTGCGGCAGCTGCCGGGAGGCACTTTGGGGGCAGCTGCTGCTGGGGAGCGCGAGCTCTGCGCGCCGCTGCGGCGCCGGGCACCGCCAGGTTCGCGGTGTTAGGGGTGTACACCCTCTGTGCGGAGACGGCAGAACTTTTGGAAGTTCAGTTGTATTGTGTCCAACAGGTAATAGGCTGCTCCTGTGCCTTTTTTTCTCTGAAGTGTTGAAATTTGCTCTTTTTTATAATTGGAATTGCTTACTAATTCCTGAAGGAAATAATGGAGCTGAGAAAAAAGCCAGTGCTTGTTCATTTAACATCTTCTGAACTTCCAAGCAGCAGAACTGTGGGTTTAATTCATCAAAAGTGGCATCTCTGCAGATTGGTTCAAGGGCCTGGTGAATATTCATATCTGCGTTTTTTCCATGACTGCAGACTAGAGCATACTTTCCAGATCATTTGTAGTCATGGATACATTAAATCGGCATTTTTTTCTTTGTTTTCTAAGTGACAACTTAGAAAATGTTTTACCCAAGGTTTCCAGCACTGCAATAAAGCCCCCAAGCGGCGCTAAGAGCTCCCCGTCCGGGAGCATTTGCAAGGGGTCTGACTGCCAGGGCATTCCACAGGGAATATCCCTGTGGATATTCCCTCATGACAGAAGGTCCATTCCTGGGTGCTGCAGAGCCGGGGTGGTGGCACTTTGCAGAGCAAAGTGACACCATGTCCTTTCCCAGGGACTCTGGTGATGGTGCTTGGGTATCTGCGAGGCAGCCAAGCTGTACGGAATGGAGGTTGTCTCATCGTTGATATGAATAGACCTGCCAGGGGTTTTTAATTTGTTTGAGCCTGCTGCTACAGGGGCCGGGTGCCTGCAGCCGTTTGGTGGGAACACCTCGCTGGCGGCGGCTGCTGCCCGGGCCGGAGCTGCGGCGCGGTGGCCGTGCTGTGTCCCTGTCGCTGCGCGCCGCGGCCTCGGGCACGTCACCGCTCCGGTGCCGGTGCGTGCGCGTACCCGGAGGGAGGCCGGTGCCGTCCACAAGTGCTCTCCTCCTGCGAGTGCTGCCAGTCGGGCCAGGGCTGCGGCACGGGCGCCCGCAGCGCGGGCGGGAGGAACGGCGGGGATGGCGCCCGCTGCGCCCACCACACACCCCTGGGTGCCCGCGGAGCCCTGCAGGCTGCTGCTCTGTGCAGGGTTTGTGCGGAACTCCATCCCTATCATTGCAGTTCCTGTTTGGCTTTACCTTGTGCTGGAGCACCCAGCTCACAGTGCTCAACCTTTACTGGAACCCCAGTAATGCCCGTCGCTCGTCCCCTTGCATTCTCCCGACGTACGAGACCTCTGTAGCACAACATTTACAAATTTAAATTCTTTTCTTTATCTTGTAGTGAACTTTGACCACTTCCAGATCCTCCGGGCAATTGGGAAGGGAAGCTTTGGCAAGGTAGGCTTGGACGTTTAGTTTTGAGTTTGCTTGTATGTTCTGTCAGCTTTAAGCTACTATGTGTTTACGGTTTAATTTAATAGTAATGGTGTTGAAATATGTAATTTTTGTTTTTACGTAATGGCTGCTGAATAAACATGGGCAAAATGAACTCAGGCAAACCCTTTGCTGCCACTTGGCATTGCTGTAATTCTTGGTATGATGGTGAAGTGGCTTCATCATGAAATGCCCAGGTGGTTGTGAACATTGCATGGCAAAAGTGTGCACTTTGCCACACAAAATAGGGTTTCCCTGTGCAAAACAGGGAAACGCTATTCCTGTTTCCTCAATGGATGTGTTGTTTTGCCAGGGCACAGTAAGCCACAGAGGTGCTGGGAGTTGCCGTGGGTGCTTGACGCAGCTGGGATGATGCTCTGCAGCCCCGGGCTGCTCTCCCACTGAGAAACACTCGTTTTGATTTGTGGCCAAGCAGTGCGTGGGAGGAGGTGGGAGATGTCCAAGAAGATGGATAGCTCTGGAAATTAATTACTAGCTCATTTGCTAGATCGTATTCCTTTCTTATCTTTTTTTTACTGAATTCCTCAGTCTGTTCCTGTCTAAACAACTATTTGTTGCCTTTCTCATGGTATTTGAGTTTCTCACTGTTCCTTTGCACTGCAAACCCAAAGCTCCGTGTGTGTGTCCATGAGTGCCTAGCCGTGGGTTGAGGACATGCCCTTCTCTCTCGGGCTGCCTGTTTCATGGCACTGATGCTCTGCTGTATTTTTTCCATCACCTGCATTTTACTGTATCCTCCGAGCAGCTTCCCTGCGCGTCGCTGAGACCCCTGCACCCCGTGCACAGGAGCAGCCTGAGCGGTAGCTGTGGTTGCCGCTCAGGAAAATGGTTGGATTTGGTTCCCAGTCTGTTGGGGTGCCTCTGTGCAGAGCTGGGGCACGGTGGGCATGAGAAAGGGGCCTGGGAAGTTGTGCAAGACGCAAACTATCATCTAAGCTGAAAACTAGGACCGACTGCCTTAGAGGCTGGTGCAGACCCTGCCATGTCCACACAGGCGGAGCTGGATGAGGAGCTGAGCGCTCGGAAGGCAGGGGTGCGCTCTGCTCGAGCCAGGTGAGTCGGATCGCCCGGCAGCTCGCTGGGTGAGCAGAGCGGGCACAGGCGCCCGGGAGGACCGGGATCCGCCCAGGAGGATCCGCATCCGTCCCGCTGCCGTGTCCCGGGGCCTGCAGCGTGGGCCGGGCCAGCCTGGCCCTGGCGCCCGCTCCTGGCACCACCAGCCCAAAGCCTGCCCAGAAGCACCAGCCGACACGAGCTCTGATGAGAGGACTCGTCCTGCCAAATGCAGACTTTCCACAGGAAAGAGATCGCTCCTGGTGTGGGACAGCACCAGGTGCTGGAAGATTAATGAATTCTAGTTAAAATATGAAAAGGAAAAAAATTATTATTCTGGGGCAGGACTGTTTTGGCTTGAAGAGAACTGCTTCTCATGGCTGCTTCCCTTTCTACCTGTGTGTGTTCAGAATGGGCAGATGTAGCAATAGTGTCCTGCAGGCCTCTGAATTGTGCATACAATTCCACAGAATGCTAAGATGATTCATCTTCTTCCTGGATAATTATATCACTATGCTGAATTTGCTTTAATACTGAGAGAAGCAATTTTACATTTACAAAATCTTCTACAACTGACATCTAATTATGGAAAATAAGGAACTACCTACCTGAAAGCTATTATTTGAAATCTGTGAGAAATTCAGTTGTTTTGGTTCATTTAAGAACTATGGGCCCATATTCAGGAAGGTGTTTAGGAGCTGCTGCACAATTGGAGGGTGAGCCCTCGATGTGCTGATCTGCGACTTGCGCAACCTATAAAGCCATGGGATCTAGCAGTCCAGTGACCCGGTAGGCAAGGAGATATCTGTGCAACCATGGACAAGGTATTCTGCTTTCCCAGTTTTCTGTTTCCACACTCACTTTTATTTGCCTCTCAAGATAGCCTATATATGACAGAAACTATACAAAATAGGCAAAATGCAATTCAGAAATCTACTTTTACCCCCTAGAGAATTTGTCTTTTAAGATACTATTTTGATCATGTTTAAGATATTATTAATCAATTGAAGGTCATGCTTAATTCCTTGTTTACTCAAATTAGCTTGTATATAATATTTTCCATATAGATATTAGAAATAATATTATTTGACTTTGTTTTAATAGGAACATTAAGTTCTTATGTACCACAGACTTGTTTCTCATAGAACAGAGATTAAGTTAGGCTCTTAGCTAATAAGCAGTAGCAGTGAAATGATGATCAGAACTTGAGGTAAGTTATGACCCAGTGCTCTAATGGGAACCAGCTCACGTTTCTGTTGCACTTTGTGAGAGTGGGAAATGATGAGACTTCTGCAAACCTTGGTAGGCACTGGCTGTGTTGGAGGTATCTCAACATCTCCCTTTCTTAAAATTGACCTTTCCTGGCTTTATCTTTGTCAGTTCAGGCTGGTAGACGGAATGCTAAATTATTCCTCCCCATTTTCCCCCAATATTATTGTATTCCTCTCTTGTCTTTATGTGAGCCATCTCACTGAAGTGGCTGCCTTCTATTTTTTTCCTCCAGGAGATAAAGAATTTGCTGTGGTTATGGGGAATTTATCTTTTATTACTTTCATCTTACTGCTGAGAAATGAAAACGTATTGTAAGTTCTTCAGCACAAATTTATGTCTTTGTCTGCTGTTGGAAATACGAGATTAAATCAACAGATCCATGCAGGTCAGAGGAGCAATGTGAAATGAAATTTTCTAAAGAGAACAGATGCATCCTCGGACCCGCAAGCCATTTGCAGACAGTCTGCATGGGGATTTGGGGGTTTTTACTTCCTTTTTTCAAAGCGTGATTCATTTGCAGTGTTCTCCTGAAAAGGTTTAATAGACACTGCCTGATAGTAAGAAGGGGCTTTATAGCAGAGAGGCTCCTTGATGAGGATCTGGAGCAAGTGAATCAGGAATAAGCAAACAAATGGGCTCCGTAATGCAATGAGCTGTCCAGATGGAGCCGGGAAAACCCTTGGGGCACAGGAGCCGCAATGGCCTGGGAAGGCAGTTGGGAAGGGCTCTGGGGACGGGGTGCCGGGCGCCCTTGGGGGCTCTGGGGACACGGTGTCACCACCCAGCGGGGCCCCAGGCTCCGGCAGCGTCTCAGCCCGGGGCTGGTGCCTGCTTCTTAGCTGCTTTTCAACTGACCATGCAATAAACAGGTAAGGAAGGTTCATAAAGCAGCTAAATTGCTGGCATGAAAAATATGCTTATTTAATAAGCTCTTTTATTAGGAATATTTTATTTAAAATTGCATTTCCATTCAGCTCTGCACAGCAGCTCCCTCACTTGCCCGAGGCCTGGGCAGCTCCCGAAGGGGCCTGGCTGCTGCAGCGGCCTCGTGTCGGCTCCGTGGAAGGCGGCTCCGGAGCAACCTTTCCGAGGAAAGCTCACGTTAACATTGTTTGCTTTGCTGCAGTGCTGCCATGTTATGGCTTTGTTGCTTTAATAATTCACATAGCCTGAAGCTGGGTATACTAAAGCTTTAATCCATTTTTCTAAAGGTCATAAATGCCCACCTAGAAGACATACTATAAATAAAATTCCCTTCAAGTCTATTCTCAACTGAATCCCGTTTTGATATCCAACACAAGTTTTATCCTTTGTCTTCTTTTCAACTTCATAAATGTAAGGCTTTTTTTCTCTCCAATAAAAGCCTAAAATCATAATCTTTTCACATTAAAATACCCTGGATATTTTTTTCCCTTTCTTTTTTCCTTCACCTCACAAATGCCTTGGTGGAGGTTAAGCAACGTGAGGCTCGGCTTTTGACAGGTTTTCCTGCCCCTCCTAGACGCCGGCACCATGACTCGTCTCGCGCTCGGAGCTGCCTCGGCCCTGCCCCGTGGATGCCGTGGTCAGGCTCGTGCCGTCCGCTCTGTCTTCGGGAACGTCGAGGTTATGTTGGAAATGCAAGGACTCTGATTTTGCAGAAGGAGCAATGAGCTCAAACTGCGAGGGTTCAACCAGGCTGAAAAGGAAGGAGGCGTCAGCGGCGCTGCGTGGAGAGCCGTGGGGAGATGGGGCCTGGCAGTGTGGCGGAGCCGCGGCGAGGACGCGCTTGGGCCTGGCGCGGGGCGCGGAGGCGGCCGGCGAGCCGAGCCGGGCAGCGGGGCTGCGTGGCCGTGTGGCCGGGCCGCTGCAGCGCACACGCCCGCGGCATCGTGGCGGTGCCGGCGGCGCCAGCGCAGCTCTCCTCGCATGCGCGCGGCGCAGGAGGGCTGCCGTGCGCCCTCCCCACGGGCCGGCCCCGCTCGCCGGCCTCCTGTGCCTGCAGCACGCGGCGCCGAGCCGCTCGTGCCGCTGCCTGGGCCCTGCGGGAGCCGAAGGCAGGCTCAATGCCACGCGGTGTGGGCGCCCACCTGCGCGGCACCACAAGGTAAGTACAATATCACGTGGGTCGTAAGAGGTCTTCTAGGCAGGGAAAATGTAATTGCTGCAGTAGCAGTGTAAAGAAAGTGCCTTTCTTTTATCTGCACTCTGAGAAACTGTAGCTCAGTGCTGCATTTCCATTCTGAAGATCGTCCTGAACTGGAGTAGTTCAGGAGCAGCTTGGGGCTGAGAGCAGAGTGGAGGTGCTACAGAACAGAATGTGCAGAGCCCGTGTGTGCGGGAACCCGGGCTGGGCTCTCTGCCCTCACAGAGCAGGCTCCCCTTCTCCCTGGGTTTCTTGCCCACGTGGTAAAAACCGCTGTCGCTGTGCAGTGGTGATGTGCAGGGCCTGGCCGCAGCAGAACTGGCGTCAGCTGTGGGCAGGACAGGGCTCGCCGGGCCAGCCCAGTGGTGCTGCCGGTGTTCAGGGCAGCCTTCCCTGTCCCGCAGCCGGCCGGTCGGAGCGCTGGTGGGTCCCTGGGTGCAGAGCCCGGCCGCTGTCGGGGTGCGTGCTGCAGGCAGGGATGCTGCCCGTGCCGAGCGCCTGCCTGTGGTGCTGCAGCTGGGGCAGCGCTGATGTGCTCGCCCTGCACGCACAGGCATTGTCACCCTGCAGGGAGTCACCCTGCGGGACCTAGGGGCCAAAACGGCGGCATTGCAGGCAGCGCCCACCACGGCCTTAGTGCCTGCAGGAGCCGCTGCACGGGCAAGCGTGGACACTGGGGAAAGGTGGATGGGAAATGAGGCGCCTGGAGAATGATCCTCCCTCTGATGTATATGTGCATATCATATCCTAGATAATATTTACTCCTTTTCAGGATTTGAACCTTGCCAAACAGTAATGTGGCCACAGTAAGTGGCATGGGAGGGAGAGCGGCAAAGAATTAAAGGGCAGAACAATGGTGCTGCCTGACAGTAACTTGCTGCCTAGCTCATGAGTCCTGAGAGCAGCAGGAGCGAAACTATAGAGCAGAAAATGCTGCCAAGTAGTTTGCAGTGAAAAAGTGAATAGCTGGTAGGAGGCTGGGTGCCTAGTTCTGCTCACCAGCCTGCAGGATGATGTTCTAAGTCTCTGGACAGTAGGACTTAATAAGCCAGTGATTTATCATTATTATTATTATTGTGTACCCAGTGCTTTATTAACATTTCCATGAGAGACGGTATGAGCTTTATTCCGGCCCCCTTGGTTCTCTCCGGATTAGTCACATCCGTGAGCAAGGACACAGGACGGGTGGCTGGCGCTGCGGCTGTGTGGAGATCGGGCAGCCCTTGTCCAGGCCCAGAGGCTCCATGGGGAGGTGCTGGGTGGAAGGACCTCCCTCCGTCCCCACACAGCCCTGTGGCCGCTGCTGGGCTCCTCCGTGAGCGGGTGCTGCCCGGAGCAGACGGTGGTGCTGGCCGAGGGCCCGGCCCTTTGGGGCTGCCCTGCTGCTGCGTCCCCCTCGCTGCCGGCTCAGCCACTCCCAGAGGCCGTCAGAGAAGCCGTTCCCGAGGATGCCAGTGGCTGCCAGTGAGCAGATTGTGAGCTGGATTCGCGTGGCTGGGCCTTGGCCTGCCCGCTGGATGTGCGTGGCTGCGTGTTGTTTGCCCAGTTCACCCCTTGCTCGTGCTGCTGCTCCGTGCTCAGGCGGATCCCGTTCCTGCCGTCTCCCTGGCGCGGGTTCCTGCTCAGCCAGCCTGGGGAAGTGGGTGCCGCGCAGGGGGTGCCCGGGAGCACACGCTGCCATCCTGGCATGCGGCTGCAACGCGGGGTCGCCATGCTCGGGTCTGCAGGCTGCCTCGCCGGAGTGCTCACAGGGTACCTCCCCTTAGTCACCCTGTCCCCTGTGTTGGTGACAAGGGGAGATGCTCTCCATGAGCTCCCCTCACAGGCGCCTTCCGGGTGGCCGGGGACACCTCGGGGAAGGCCCTTGGCCACTGCTCGCTGAGGGTGGTCGTGTCCCCGTCACCTTGTCCTCTGTGGTCAGAGCTCGGCGCCTCTGGAGCGGTTTGTGCCCTGTTGCCCTAGCACAGCCTGTCAGTTCTGATTAGCACGCAGCGGCGCGGGCTGGCCGGGCTCGCTGTGCTACTGCGTGAGGCCTCTGCTGCCTGATAATGGGACTTAATTAATGGTGGAGCGTCCCCGCTCCGCAGCTGCGCCTTTCTCCTCCTCTCATCTGTCCTCACATCTGTGCTCCTGCAAAACTTGGCGGAGAGCGGCGGCAGCCCTGGAAGTTGGTAGGGGTGGGCAGCAGGCTGCAGGGGGGCAGCAGGCTGCAGGGGGGCAGCAGGCTGCAGGGGGGGGCGGCAGGCTGCAGGGGGGCAGCAGGCGTCATGACCGTGTTTGCAGCCCGGCCGCAGCGCTCAGTGATGCCGCCGGGCAGGTGTGGCTGCCTGCACGTGCAGGTGCCCGGCTTGTGGCGCACGTATCCGCACGGCAGCTGCACCCCGTGCCGCGGCGCCTCGCCCCGGCCTCCCTTTCCGTGGCCTCAGGAGGCACCGCTGCCTTCCCCAGGACCTGCTTCCAGGCGGAGCCATCGTCCCTTTTCCTTCCCTTTTCCTCGCAAGTCCTCCAGAACGTAAAATATGACAGGCTTTTAATTTTTAAAAGACTGGCGTTAAGGAAGGATGTAAAGGAGGCTGTGGAATGCCAAGCGCGAGGCGCCGTCGCGGCCCCTTGGGGACAGCGTTTCCCGGCTCGTGACCACGCGAAGATCCTGCTTTGCACTTGAGCTCTGTGCAGCGCGGGCTGTGATCCAACCCACTGCACATGGTGAGGAGAGGAAGGGCGGTTTGCTTGGAGCCACGCGGGGCTCCAGCGTGTCCCCAGCACCCTTTCCAGTGCCTTCCGAGGCTGGAGGCTGGAGCTGTCCAGGGCAGGGGATATCTGCTGTCGAGCAGCGCACCGCAGACAGGCTGTCAGTGCGGAGCCCAGCTCCCCTGTGTGCCTTCTGCCCAGCACTTTGCTTAGTGAAGTTCCCACGTGCTAGGGATTGAGCTAGTCCTGGGAGAAGGTGCTCCCAGAGGCCCAGCTTGGTCCTGCATGCTCTGTGCAGAAAGCCAGACCTTCCTAGGGGCCTTTGCCATTTCCTCCACCAGTCCCTTGTCACAGTCCCGCTGCCCTAAGGGAGGAAGCGAGTGCAGATGAACAGCAGTGTCTGACCAAGTCCTGCAAACCCCTTCAGGCAAGGGCATTTTCCCCAGTACGTGTGAATGTTGTACATGTACCTTTAATTGTTCTTTTTGCTGCTTTCACATTTAGGGGTTGGGTTGTGATAAATGGGGCTGAGTCCAGTTGGAGGCCTGTGGCCAGTGGTGTCCCCAGGGGTCAGTCCTGGGTCCAGGTAATGGTGGTACCATGATTCAGTGATGTTTGCAGGAGACTTCTTCCCTTTCTTAGCATGATTTATTTCTTCTAATACTTTGGATCAGCATTCAAAGAACTCCAAAGTTCATGAGTCTTCGATTAAGTATTTATGCACTGCTTAAAAACCAGTGTATCTAATTGTGATTGTGCTGAACTAAATCAGAGAAGCTGTAGCGGGGGCAGATCTGTTCCTTTTGCTGTGGCAGCTTCGGGAGCTGCCCACAAGTGAGTAGCAGATAACTGGTATTTTGGGTGCATCAGGGATGGGGAAAAAGTGAGAATACAAAATATAAATAGAAACCAATGTGGTTGATATGCAATTAACAGAGAAACTATTGTTCTAGTGATAGGTCATTATAACGCAGCTGCAGGCAGGGAGGCTTTCAGTTTGCACTGCTATCAGAATCTGGTTGTGATTTGCCTTGTTTCCCAGGTGAACCATGGATAAATGCAAAAAGAGGATGTTGCTGTTGCAGAATGGAAGTTTGCAAGGTGGATTGGAGGGACTGGGTGTTTCGTGTGCGAGAGGATGGGGAGATGGGGGAGCTCGGGGCGGCTCTATGGGGAGGTGGGGGAGCACGGGGAGCGTGGGGCGGCTCCGCGGGGAGATGGGGGAGCGCAGCGCCGCTCTGCGTCGCTGGGGCTCGGCAGGTGCCCTCGGCTGCGGGGTGACTCTCTGCAGACACGGGTGCTCTGCCCGAAATCCCGCTGAACGAGTGTGTGCATCCTGCAAGGAGGGCGGCATGTGCTGCTGCTGCTGTCGGATGAGTTCTTCCACGTGAGCTGTGTTTTTCCAGGCAGTTGGTATTTTTAGCTCTTACTCCCTTGGAAGCCAAGGACCTCCACAGTCTCACTGCCTAGCTGTATAGTAGGAGCTCTGCTGCAGGGCTCATACATGTAGCCAGGGTTGCCCCAGTCCTGGTTGTTCATGGTATGGCTGAGAACTGCTGTGTCTGACCACATCCCTTACCAAGGCTGGGGAGCCTGGAGTCCCTGGTGCAAAAGAAGCACATGCTGTGGGGCACCGTTGCTTTGTGTGCAGTGCTTGACTTGCTGCTGTGCTCCTGGCACTGCTTTGCTGGGTGTCCAGCTCATGAACGTGGTCACGCCTGATCCTGTGCACTGGAGCTGTCCCAGTGCAGAGCACGGACCCAGTGCGAAACCTCCTGGGTGTTTCTGAGAGTGAAGTCATTCTCTGAGTCCCTGTCAGACGCTTCCTGGAAACGTTTTATAGGATACCCGCTTCCTCAGGCAATGTTCACTTAGAAGCAGCAACATATATTGATTGCACAGAGAGGGATATTTTGCCTGTAACAAGTGCATGCTGCTTCTCTTGAATTTCTTAGAACCCAACATTAGTTTTGAGTGTTTTCAAATAATAAGTGAATCCAGTCAAGTCTAGTTCAGTTCCCAAATACTTGTGCAGATGCAGGACACAACTCAGCTGAAGCCCTGTGGCAGAGGCTGCTCTGGGCCTGCTCCCTGGGTCCCTCCCGCCCACAGCAGACCCTGTGCCTGGTGCAGGGATGAGGAGCACGTCACGGCTCGTGCACATCAGAGTGTTTGGCTCTGGAGCATGTCTGAGCACCTTTTGCTGAGCAGCTGCCGCATTGAGAAACGAAAGGTCTTTATTCCTGGTGTGTCAAAGCTCTCGTGCACCAGTGCTTCCCTGTTCTTCATTTCACCTTCTGCCCAAGATTGATGGGTTTTGGGGAAACAACAGAAACGACCAGTTCCCACACCATAGCTGAATTCCATTCTATCCTTTAGACATCTGTGCCTTCTTTGTCTCTGTCGTTAGATCTTTTCACTGAACATTTCTTTCAGTTTGGAAAACAGAGGAGTGAAAATGGGCAAAGAGAAAGGCCACAGGTCCTTAGCCTGCAAGCTAGTGAAGAGGTGGTGAGAAAATGTCCAGAAAATCCAACAAGTTGTTTTGTGAGTAACAGCAGGACTAACATGTGTTTTTCAATGCATTTGATAGCTGGCTATCAAATACCTCTTTCCTCCATCTATGGTTCTGTTAGAAACATCATCAGTAGAATGCAGCACGTGGCACGGCTCTGCTGCAGCTGTGCAGGTGAGAGCACCGGGTAGCTGTTGTCAAATAAAACATAACAGCAGTTTGCCTGCTCTGTGCTCAGTGGAGGCCTTGCCCAGGGCTGCTCTCTGCATGACTTTCTGTTTTCACAGAACCTACAGCAAATTCATTATTTCTAAGATATTGACATTCAGTCTTGGCTGAAGTAGGCTACTGGATTCAAAAGTTCCTGCAGAAAGAAGGAAGTGGACAGACAATCCACAACAATCAGATGGACAACAATCAGATGCAAAAGTCTTATTTCCTCTTAAGATAAAATCAGATCTCTTGGAGAACTGAAGGATTGTCTTAGCCTTTTTCCATTCCCAGATTGGATCATAATGTCATTTTTAGCAGTTGTTTTTCTAGCCCATTTGCAAAGACTTCCAGTGCTGGGGGCTTTACATTCCTGCTGAGGAAACATTCTCTCCTAGTACCTAACCTGAATCTTCCTGGTTGCCATTTGTTACTTGAACTGTCAACCTTGGCTATGGAAAACAGATTACTCTCTTCCACTTTGCAGCAGCCTTTGGTGTAATTAAGAAATTTTGCCTCCTTCAGGCATCTCCCTTTCAAGCCAGCCAGCTTGCTTTGATGTTTTTTTCTTCATAAGACTCTCTTGTGATTACTTTTGGAATCTCTCCTTGATTATTCTGGCCTAATTGCGGTGCTCATTGCATTGGCCCTGGCGGGCTCGTGTCCCTTTCTCCAGAGGCAGAGGGACGCCGCCCCGGCTGTTGGGGAGCCCTGGGGAGCCTGCCTGTATTCTGTGATCACGGTCGCCATGGGAGCTGCATGCCGCTGCAGACGCACATGGACCTCGGCTCGCTGTCCCGGCGCGGATGCCGTCCCTTCCAGGTGAAGATGACCCTGAACGTTTTCCACGGATCGTGCGCTCCCAGTGCTGTGTCTGAGAGCATTCCCAGCAAGGCAGAGTCTCAAATAGCCGTGGGTCAGTGGTTCTTTCAACAGCCAACCCCTTTGGGGAATTTTACCATCTCTTTCAGCCCTTTTAGCTGTCCTTGGAATTAAGGTTACTTCCCATTTTTCTGAGTTATCTATTAACTAACATGACTTGTTTTATGTGTGTGTGTGATTGTAGATCCGTATCTCAGACGGATATTGGAAAACTACATTTATCCTAGCAGATTTCAGGGATACCAGCCTGGTATTTTCTTTCTGACCCTAACTGGGTCATATTATTGCCAGTTCTGGAGTCACGGCAGCGACCTCACACCTCGCAAGACAGGACGCGCTGCACAGCACAGCTCTGCTGTGCCCCAGCTCACCTAAGATGTGCTCTTGTGCACTCCTCCGTCCTAGGAAGTCAGGTGGGCCAGTGAGTTGTCAACAACAGTCTACCCCAGTCTAATAATACGCAACTAGAGCAGCTTCCTTTTCTTAAAAAACAGAAACCATGGCCTTAGGTTTCATTTAAAGTTGTAACTGGGCCCCCTTGACATCTCTTTGTTGAGTGTGGTCTAGTCCGGGTCTGTAGGAACAGTCTACTATAACACTGTTCTGAAATTTAGTAAAGATAACAGATGTTCAGATGGCTTCTGGGAATCTGCCTGTGATTTCCATAAAGTGAGGAAATCAGCTTGCAGGAAGAGAGAGGATGGAGAAAGAGGAATGCAAGATTACAGAAAAGTACTCTTTTTTTCCTTTCGGTTTCTTAGGTGTACATGCTCTGCCCCCTCACCCCCTTATTTTTTTCTTGTTTATTTAAGTTAATGTTTCTGACGAGGTAAAGAAGTCTGCAGATTTTTGGAGCTGTTTATTGCCTGGCAGGTTTATTAATCACCTAAATCCAAAACCTGATTACAGGAACATCTGTTTATTGTAGGACTAGATGGTTCTTTTCAGTGTAACATACGAGGGAAGTGCTTAATCTGACCCAGCTAAAATTGCCTTAAATCATAGGATTCGGAGCGTGTAGAGTAACATTCTGTAGCTCCCTGCGCTCGTGAATTTTTGCAAGAGAATTGGAAGCAATTCTGTGGGAGATGCCAAGAAGAAGAGCTCAGCTCCATACGCACTGCACACAGATGCCAGTAACAAGAGGTTTTCCTGAGACAGATTTAGTGTGCTGGCTGTATTGCATTTTAGATACCATTTACACTACCAGCAGGATAGAAATAAGATTCATTTGGAAAAAAGAAAAAGTGCAAGCCTGGGTTTGGAATCTGTTTTTAGCGCACTCCAAGCTGTGTCTGAAATAGCTTCTGGCCGTATTTAGCCTTCCCTAGTGCATGAGGGGCTGGCCACGTTTGTAGCTCACGTAAATAACACCGGGTCCGATGACTTTATGGGAGTTCCATGGATTGCCCCCAGCCAGGGCTATGAACACGTTTTTAAGCATTTTCAGAACACGCGTTCAGAGTTATTGATGTGCTGCACACCAAGGTGCGATCTTGAGCAACAACCGCTGTTTTAGGTCAGAAGAGGTTTTCATCTCTAACATGAGCAACTGCAAAATGGATATTTAGTGGGAGCGTTGACACAACTTGGAAACATGACCAGACTTGCTACGAATAAAAGTTTTATGAGGTGCTATCACAATTTGACTGCTGCAAACAGCAGTGCTGAATTAAAGGGATTTTAAAGATTTATGGTGTTCTGACAATCCAGTCCATCAATTTGGTGATAAAGCATAACTTTCAGCAGGGAAAAAGTATATTTGTGAGACATTGAGTCTCTTAAGGTGGAACATGGTGAGATATTTGGGAGCAAAAACACAGTCCACCCTAGAAGTAAAGATGTGCGAGCAGATTTGCCAAGCTGGTAGCCCTGCGCTGGGAGCAAATCCCTGTCCCAGAGATCAGCCTTTTCCCATGCATTGCAAGTGCCAAGTGCGCGTGACCCATGCAAGGGCTGGGCGCGGGCTGCTCCACACTGTGGAGCGGGCACCGCTGCTCGCACAGCCCCGTGCACTGGGGGCTCATGGTGCGAGTGCCTATACTCACACAGCCCTGTGCACTGGGGGCTTGTGGTGCGGGCACCGCTGCTCGCACAGCCCCATGCGCCGGGTGCTCGTGGTGCAGGCGCTGCTGCTCGCACGGCCCCGTGCACCAGGAGCGCATGGTGCGGGAGCTGCTGCTCACACAGCCATGTGCGCCGGGGGCTCGAGGTGCAGGCTCTGCTGCTCGCACACCCGGCTCGGCTTCGCGCAGCTGCTCGCCAGGAGCGTCAGTGCAGGAGCCTTGGGGTTTTAATTACTCCTCTGAAAATATACGTGGGAGACAGCTGAAGCTTTGTTATCTTGGCTTTGCCTAAAAAAAGGTTTTGATTCCTCGTTTTTATCCTTGATGTTTATTAGAAGTATAGAACAAATTAATGTTATCTTTTTTAATTACCAGTCTTACACAGATGTTAATTACCAAGCAGAGATTCTATTTCAATTACTGTCAACACGATCACGGTACAGAATGGATATAGAGATTGCTTTTAAAAAGCATCAGCCTCGCTTTGAAGCCAGCAGTGCCGTTTTGTGGCCAGGTCAAGCGCCCCTGGTTTCCCTGCACGAGCACGTTGACGGCATCGTGGGTATCTGACTAAGGGCCATGAGACTGTCCCAGCGTGGAAGGATGCTGGGAAGCCCCGTTCCGCCGCCCTGCAACCTCCGGCACGGCTGGCGGCGCCTCTGGCCTGCGAGGATCACCCCTGCACTGTGCCCCGGCTCCCTTTCCAGTTGGCACTTCCACAAATGCAAGAGAACAAAATATAGGGAATTCCTCTTAAAATATGAAAAAGACTTCTGGTCTGTGAGGAGGGACTGTGCATCCTTGGGTGTTCAACCCCTCCTGGCCGTGGTCCTGCCGAAGGAGCCGGGTGGCCCCACTCAAACGCCCCGGGTTGTGGCAGCAAAGGGGCCTGCAGCGCGTGGGACGCGGCGCCGCTCGTGAGCAGGCCCCGCTGCCAGAAACCCTCTCTGCACTCGTCATCATGGGTGGAACGGCCGTACCCAAACACCTGTTACTGTCACGGACCTTATCCAGCTCCCCGGTCCTGCGCTGGCCCGGCTGCTTCACCGGGAGGCCGGGCCGGGCCCACGCGGGATGGATAGCAGCAGAGCCCCCCTGCTTGTAGGATGCCCATGCGCTGGGCTGGCCTTTCACACCCGTGCAACGCTCAGAAGGAAAATCTCCCACTCGCATTTCAAAAGGAAGGTCTCTAATGCCCAGCTGTGGGTGTGTGCATCAGATGTGACAATAATATCCTTCAGGGGCCAGCATCCCTGTATCTTTAATTTGGAATGACATCTGCCTTTGCAGAAAGGAAAAATAATCTTTGCAGAGCTGATACTCAGCTGATATTCATCTCGGTACAATCGCCCCTGGGCACTGCCCGGCTGGCTTTTGTCGAGCCTGCAGACAAATTGGGCTGCCTCCTTGTAATTAGTTAGAGATAAGTCGGGCCATGCTGTTAGATGAGTGAGTGACCTTTAATCTGAGCGAGGATTTTAGCACACTGGATTCATTCAGAATCAGCAGGAAAAACGTTACAGAACTGCTCAAGGAGAAAAGTTGAGCCTAAGAGATAGCAAGTAAGTTGCACTGAGAAGTTTATAAAGGTATACACGCAGCTAGGTGTGCTGAATTAAGAAGAGCAAAAACAAAAAGAAAGTAGCAAAACTTAGCATAATTTCTGAATCTCCTGGATACCCCAAATCCCTGGTTTCCTGCTATTTCCATTCCACCCTCTGCCAAGGTAGGGTGGAAAATGGAAATATATTTTGTAGAAACAGCTTAGTAAGTAATACAAGGGAGTCAAATAATTCCTGGAAATTTATAGACTTTGTCTCTGCTTTTGCCACTTCATCCTCTGTATGACAGAGGATGTTTTGACCTTCCACAGTCTGAGATAAATTCCATTGACATTTTCAATTTAATTCTTAAGATACATTTTTTGTGAGAGTGCAAGTGGTGCTTGGTCTTCTGACTGACAGAGCAAGGTTCTTCCACAGGCAACTTCCAGCCGTGGCTCAGATGAACCAGCCAAAGGTGTAAGTAAAAGTCCCTCATCCCACACATCCCACTGATTTAGTCCCAGCATTAATTTTAATTCCCTTTATTTTTAATAATTAATAATTTAATTAAGTGTTAGTTGTGATCTGACATTTACAACTCTTAGTGCTGTTCCTGATCGATTGGAGCTGGTGGAAGCAGCTCATGGCGGCTCCCCAGGCAGCAGCAGCTTCAGCCCCTGTTCTGGCCTGGGTTTCACTCCTCAACTTTGAGGAGCAGATTGAAGCCAGCAGCTGTGCTCCTCCTCCTCTTCCTCCTTCTCCTTCTGCTCCTCCCTCTCCTCCTCCTCCTCCTCTGGTTTCCAGGCTCCAAAGGAAACCCAGGTGAGCAGGGTTTGCTCTGCCGCGTTTCCCTGTTTCTGACATCCCGTCTGCTCTGGCTGAGGTTGTGTGTCTGCTCGCGCTGCTCCTGTGCCAGCAGCCATAGGTGCCAGCAGCCATAGGTGCCAGGCAAGGCTCTCACTGCCCTATGGCAGTAGCCACGGACAAGGAAGATTGTGTGTTTAGAAATGTTGGCTGGTGGTTCAGGTGCTGATAGCACGGTTTGGTGCCAGCTCTTACCTTACACAAGGTAAGTGTCTCAAAGCCAAGAGGCAGGTTTCTCCTCCTGTTACTTTTTGAAGTAATAATATTTTGATAATGCTTGTTGCTCTTCTCTAAACTGACAAAATAGTGTGGCTGTTGAGCAGGACCTAGATTGCTCCAGACGGAGCGAGTCGGCCAGCTCTGCTGCCAGCCCAGGCCCTGGCGCTGCCCCGGGCCCTCTGCCGTGGCGTGCAAGTGGGAGACGCAAGTGCACAGCTCACGTCCTGAATAGCAAATGTAACATCCAGCCCTCATGCCTTTAATGCAGTAAAAGCAAAGGCAGCTGTATACAAACCATTTGGCAGCAGCTGAATGTTCAGGGTATCTGGGACTCTATTAAATCTTTTATATGCCGCGTCTTGAGCAATATGCTACCAGCTGATGCCTGCCTTCTGCATTGCAAATCTGGCAGCATTACATACAATTTTTTCTAATGGCTGTATTTAACCATGGAAAAAAAATTATTTTGTGCTGCGAGGAGTTACAAGGACAAAGTGATCTCTTCTTTCTGCTTTCTTGCATTGCTTTACATTGTCACGAAACCTAGCTCTGCTTGAAAAACACATCTCAATTAATTAAAAATAAAAACACTTTGATTTTTACCAAGTATATATTTATACTTTCCGCAGAAGCAGATGCATGAACAGAGATATAGAAAAAAGATAGATGTTGGGACATGTAGGTTTCTGCAGATGCCATATTCCTGTAGTCAGAGGCATCTTACACAGTCCTGCTAACGGTCCCACCCTGGCAAGCACTGAACTGACCGAATTCCTTCTGTGAGCTAGGCTGGACTAGGTCTCTGTCAGTAATGGCATTAATGCTGACATTAACTATTAATAGCTGCAGTAACCGTAGCAGTGCAAATGTGTGGAGCACCAGAGGAGATGATGCTGCGCCCGAGAGCGCAACTGTTCCTGTCAGGTGCACAGTCATGGGGGGACCTGTCACAGGTCACCTGTGAGCGGAGAAGGACAAGGAGGTGGAGAAAGAGGAGGTGTCTGTTGACTCCCACTTTATTTTTTTTCTAGAAAACAGAACAAAAGTTTCTAAAGGGCTTCAAGCTGGAATGATTTTCTATATAGATGGTAAGAGTTGTGGTTCAGAAAACTATTGTGGTTACAGAGTGCAAGCAGCTTTCATCATTTTCTCATTTATTATACAAGTTTTTCTTTCTTTCTCCTCAGATAAATGCAGAGCAAGTGACATTATTATAAAATGCAATACATGTTAAGATACAGCAAGTCAGAATTACTCATTTGAGAAACTCTGTGATGCTTGGTTATATTTCTTGTTCTTTAGAAATGAAAACCTAAAACTAAGAAAAAATAGAGAGCGAATTTAATGAGCTTCCAGCCTTAATGTGAAATAAACCAAAACTGGAGAAGAATGTTGTTTAGCGCCTGGGTGGGAATTACTTGGAGGCTTGTTTTTAGGTAAGTTATATAGCAATGGCCATGTTTTAAGGAGATACAGTTAGATCTTTTCTGCTCAAAGAAATTATAAAAGATGAAGTTGTTTTCACACTCTTGCAAAGTGTACAACCAGTTTCATCTGCTTTAGGCAGGAGTCACATCCGACTGGTGCTTTGCACTGAGCTAGGTAGTTCATTGTTGTTATTAAGTTTGCATTAAGTAGTGATTTTACCTCATGCTTTTGTAATATATGTAGTGGATGATGTGGTTTTGCACCTCATGCGCTTGAGGGCAGCCATGAGGGACATGGGGAGCAGAAGCCCTGGTTGGAGGCCAAGCAGCTCAGCTTGGATGGCGAATAATGAGCACATTACATGAATGTTAATTATAGAAACAAGATTTTATTGGAAAAATCAGCCTGAGGAGGCCACCTGCGAGGCAGATGATTCCTTTGGCATTCGCACACGGCGCTTGTTGGATGGTCTGAGTGCCAAAGTCACAAAGGCAGCACGCGCTTGGTGGCGCGGCCCCCAGCCCATGGGGCGCTTGGTGGTGCGGCCCCCGGCCCATGTGGCATGGGGCCCGGCACTGGCAGCCATGTCGTTATCTGAGTGTGGGGCCTGGCGCTGGCAGCCATGTCGTGCCTGAGCATGGGGCCTGGCTTCCAACCCTGCCTGCTCAAATTGCCTAGGACAAGCTGATGGCGAAGTAATCCCTTCACCCTGAGGGGTGTGTGTGGTTATTTAAATTCATAATTCTCTGCTCACACAGTGCTTGTGATGACAACTGCAAAGCATTCCCCATAATTTGAGGGTGCACCCGCTAATTGGGGTGTTTATGTCTGGCTAATGACAACTACTATTACCCCTTCACCTTCCTGCTGTAACGTGCCTTTGATGGTATTACATTATGTGCCATTAGCCCTTGCAAGTGGTTATTAATGGGAGCGTTTAGCGGTGCAGAGCGGTTCAGGGGCCTCGGTCTCACCTGTGGCTTTTCCTGGCGTCCCCAGCAGCCACCCTGCCTGCTGGCACCGGCTCCGTGCACAGGGTCTGCTCTGCAGGGAAGGCGCTTCCCGCTGTGCTCTCCCAAGTGACAGCTGTGCCCACAAAATGCCAAATTATTTGTTTTAAATAAAACACGTCCACTGCATTATGGTCATAACCCTGTTTGATAATTAAAGGAAGACAGGCATAATTATAACAGCTGTAAAGTTTCCATTAGCTCATTGAAAAACAGTTACCTGGATAATTAAAGTGTCATTAGTACTCAGAAGAACCACGGGGAGATACGCCGAAGGGAAGATGATCAGGGAAGTGTGTGCAGTAGGGTTTGCACATCTCAGTACAGCAGGAGAGTGGGGCCCAATGTCACATTAACATCCCTGGTACCCAACATTAATAGGTCTGTGTGCTGCACGTTGGGGCCAAGAAGCTGCGGCTCTTCGTGTCGATGGGTCTAACTGGTGGGTGGGCAGGAGACGTTTTGGAGTTTGGGGGCCCTAGACTGCTGCTTGCCAGGAGGACGGTCTGTTGTGGAGCTTCAGAGCCCTCCTGAGCGATTCCTGCTGTGCCCACAGTCCCATCGAGGTCCAGGGACCCTTGTTTGGAGGCGCCTGGGCTGCTCCTAGGAGAAGGTTGGCACTGTGATGTGGCATCTTGCTTAACTTAATATCTCTGACTCCTGCACATTTCTGTCCTTTGTGTTGAATGTATTAACTGCTGCTTTTAAGGAGATGGACTGGCTTTGCAAACTTTTGGTGGTGCCGATGCAGAGGGGACACAGATGGAAAACGTTGGTCCAATCAGGGATTGCACAAGGGCCTGTTTGCAGGGACATCCTCAGGTGTGCATCTAACGAGCATGCGAGTCTGGAGCCTGGGACAGCCTCACACCAAGCTGCCGTGTCTGGAGCAAAGGAAATTATAGCACGCTTTACTGAAGCTTCTGTTTTTTTTCCCCTTTTCTGCCATTTTAGGTGTGTATTGTCCAGAAGAGAGATACTGAGAAGATGTACGCCATGAAGTACATGAACAAACAGCAGTGCATTGAAAGGGATGAGGTTCGCAACGTGTTCAGAGAACTGGAGATCCTGCAGGAGATCGAGCACGTGTTCCTGGTGAATCTCTGGTGAGATGTCCGTCCCTGTGCATGTAGATGGGGACAGACTGGGACAGTCTGGGGCATTTCATGGTGAATAGTGTACTGTGTGGGGGCAGTCCTTGAACCAAATAACTGCTGGAAAATACAAAGAATCTGACGTTTTTCAGAGATGTTAATTTGTAACTTCTGTTAGTGCAAAGATTATACAAAACGTACAGGGTTTTATGCAGATGTTAAAGATCCAGTCCCTCTACAAACTCAAACTCGCAGAGATTTGCTGCTAGACAGTTCTCTGAAGCTGTCCTGGGTGTGTTTATAGCTGGGCAGTCACTGCAGAGATCACTTACTGTATAGACTTACACCAGAGTGAGATTTGATATAGTGTCAAGGTGCCAAAGAGACACATACACTTCTTACCATGTTTTACTGTCATAGCTTAAACAAGATGCTTTTCAAAGGTGTTAAAGACTAACTGTATTTGTTAGATTTTCAGCTTGGTATGATTTTTTTTTAATTAGATGCTAAAACAACTATCCACTAATTAATATACTTGTCATTTCACAAGCAATTTGAAATTATTGAGCAATTTGAAATGTAATGATTTTTCGTGATCAGTTTCTTAGAAAAATCTCAAATTGTGAGGTGTTTGACCTTTTGGTAGAGAACAGCTAATGGCAAGGTTCTCTACAACAGGTTCATTGGTCAAATAAAATATATTACTTTAGAACTCAAATATATCATTATCTTTTTTTTTTCACAATGCAAATGCATTTGCAGTTTTTAGAAAATGGTGAATTAAATCCTAGGATTATTGGTCAATTTTGAATGAGTGTTTAGTGTTAAAGTCATGATGTCCTCATGCTGCTGGCTGCAAGGTGGTCCCTGTAGCCCCTGGCTTCTCTGCCATGCAAAGGAACATCTGTAGTGTGGCAGGGAGCAGAAAACCCATCATCACTGCCCTTGTGATACTGGCACACCAAAAACTGATTCTGTGCTAGCAAACATCTTTGAACACTGTTGGGAAGGAGCTGGGAGAGAGGAAAATCCATGACGTGTAATATAAAAATAAGCAATAGCATATTATAGAAATAAGAAGGCATAGCTTGCCTTCACACAATGTAAGAACAGGGACATTTGTGAAAAACGATGGAAAGCATTGGAGATCCTGTTGAATGGAGAGAAAATGACAGATAGAAAAGGAAAAAGAAGAGGGATCCTTTATTTTTTATAGATTTTTTATAAATATTAGGTATTTAACCTGGGAGGTTTGAAATTTTGCCTGGTGTTTAATTCCTAAGTGCTCTGCATGGAATGCATGCCTGTGCATGTAAAAGAAGTAGAACTGAGGTGCAGAATGTAGTGCAGGTAGAGGTCCAGAGTAGCTGAAGTGCACACTGATTTATTCAACATTTCAATAATTGCAAATATTCTTTTCAGGAGGCAATGAAAATGTTGAGGAAATTTGTTCTCTTAGCAATTTCTTCCCTTTCGGCTTGTGCATTTAGAATGAGCTTACCTTTGGGATAAGAGCATAAGTATGTGATTCATAAGTATTATACAATCCCACATATTCTTTGCTTAGAAATGCTGCAGCCAAATATAACAGTCAAATGTTATTCTGTGGTGTATCCTCAGTGCTGTCAGTCTCCTTTGGAATCTACTTTGAATTTATAGAGGCGTTTTACTCTACAGTAAATATAAGGCTCTTTTTCTGGTCTTTGTGGTTAAGTTAGCATTGGTGGTTTTGAATTCATTTGCAGAATATACAGAGATAATTTCAATATAGATTTAGCATATTTTTTTACCAGTGAGAGTCTGAAGCTGCTCAGAAATAACTTGTTAGCAGAGCCCCAAACTTCGTCTGCTAATGAGATGACTCATTCACGAGGCACAAACGGGAGCGAGCGGTTCCTGCTGAGTGCCTGAGCGGCCACCAGCAGCTGCTTCCGCGGTGATTTTTGCTGTTCACATCATTAGTGGAGCTCTGGAGCCGCGGAGGTGATGGCGAAAGCTGTGGGGAAGGTCTCCGCAGGACCAAGCACAAGAAGGGGCTGTGGCAGCGCTGCAAGGCACCCGCAAACGGGACGTGTCTCCAACAGACATGGGCAGCAAAGACTCTGCCGCGGTGCCCAGCGCCCGGCACTGAACGGGGCCATGTGCAGAATGGGGGCTTCCTCGCTCTGGAGCACCCCTGGCTGCACCCCGAGCTGGGGGACCCTGGAACCCGGGAGCCTATTTCCAGGCTAAACGGGCTCTGGTGTAAGGAAGGTTGAGAGGAGGAGAGAGACCTGTATTGAAGGTAGATCAGGATAGACATGGGAACAGCACTGGCACAAGAGTGAAGTGATAAATCGGACAAACTGGGGTGGAGAGGTAATGGAGACTCACAACTTGGCATAAAATTTGCCTCGGAAAAGCCCTGTCCCTGAAAAATGAGGTGCTCAAGAGTCTGTTCGTGTTGGGCAGTTTCTGAGGAGTTCAAAGAGTAGACCCAACATGCTAGATACCTTAGGAAGCAAAGCTTCCTTGAAGCTACTTGGGTAACTACTATTTTTGTGTAATTTAGCATTTTTTTCCGATATGACCCAAGCCAGGGGCTGCTGAGAGCACTGTCAGTGTGTGCCCAGTGGGACAGCGTGCCAGGGCGCTGGGCCTGGCGGGCCCCGGACACGCAGCCTCCTGCTCCTCCTTCCTCACGCTGCACATCGGGTGCGAGCACCGAGGAGGACACTGGCAGAATGGCATGGCATGGCATGGCACGGCATGGGGGAATTTAACTGCAGCAGCTCCCTCCTCCAAGGAGATGTTACTCAGCTAGCGGTATGTTAAAAAAACAAGACAGCATCTTGAGTTATGCTTGCTTAATTAAAAACCTGTAAACATTGCAGCCAGCATATGCTCATAGTGGGACTGTTTGCAGTTTTTCGCAGGTGCTGTGTAATTAAGAGAGAGAGAAAATGCGACGTCATTTGGTCTGTCCCGTGCAGCGCGGCGGGAGCCAGCGGCTCGCTAACCCTGTTGGTGCCCACAGGTACTCCTTCCAGGATGAGGAGGACATGTTCATGGTGGTGGACCTGCTGTTGGGCGGGGACCTGCGCTACCATCTCCAGCAGAACGTCCAGTTTACAGAAGAAACGGTCAAGCTCTACATCTGCGAGATGGCTCTGGCGTTGGACTACCTGCGGAGCCAGCACATCATCCACAGGTAGACACCAAGCTGGTCCTCAGCCCTGCTGGGGATGAGCACCGGAGATAGTCAAGCACAGAGAGCAAGCAGGTCTGTGTGCTGTAAGAGCCTGGGGCAGGTCTGGGCTGCTGGAAGCTGCTCTGCACCCGCAGGAGATGCCCAAATGGATCCCAGTGACTCTCAGCCCTGCGATGGGGACGTCCGTCGTGCCGCAGTCACGGAGCTCCTTCCATCAAACCGCACCTGGTGTCCCCAGTTCTGGGCAACATTTTGGCTGCTGCTGCTGCCAGTTGGTCCAAAAGGGGACAAATCTCCGTTTTTTTACTGGCATAACTGAAAGCAGTGCCTTTCAGGATTTATTTTTAAAATGCTCAAGGGCTTCATAGAAATAGTCCTAATTTTGCAAAATTCATTTTTGAGGAAGTGGTGCCCAAAGCAGCCAGGTGCTCCCACTTTTGTTTGCCCAGGAAAAGCTTATTTCTAATCCATCTGTGAGGGGCTTATATCAGGATGTTTTTGCTTTATCTCTTCCTAATTTTTGATAGATAAAAAGTAGCTTTTTTGTAGTTGTTGAGAGCTGTTGTTGAGATGCATCTTCAATGTGACTGAGATTTCATCTCATAATCTTTTTTCTTTTTCCAGAGATGTAAAACCAGACAACATTCTCCTTGATGAGCAAGGTAGGAGCTGCCTTTCTCTGCCTTCTTCCCACAAGGTGCTAAGCTTTTAGTGTCCCACTACTGAGCGTCTGGGAAAAGGGTGTGAGCGGCACCATTCCTTTTACTTGTTTGGTCTTTGGTTGGTCACATGTGTGTCTTGTACTGCGAAGGGAAGTCCCTGGACCATCCTGCTGAGTCGCCCTTCTGCCTCTGTGCAGCCCCAGTCTCCTTCACCTCTCATTGCTCGTCTCAGAGCCTCTTATTTTGCACAGGTTGTCTAGGCAAGAAATACAAGTGCTTTACCAGAATAAAATGCTCAAACATAAATGAGAACAGGAGTATTTTAAGTAATAGGAGAACAGGATTTGTGATATACACATCATTGTCACAGATGCCTGATAGACAGAAGAAAACAGCCTCAGGAATAACAACTGGGTAGGTTTTCTGTATTTCGGATTGGTTTGAAAATAATGACCCACTAGCAGGTTTTTAAACTCTTTAGCTGCCAGCACTCACGTTTGATTTTGTTCTTGATCACTCAACTCGGATAACATAAGGTATTTGAGGTAATCGTTAGTTTGATGTGTTTGCAATATAAGGACTCTGTGAAAACTCATCTGAGCAACATGGAAGAGAACGTTCAACAGCAGCCGATCTCTTCTATAGAGCACTTTGTGTGGGAAATGTGGTCTGAGTGAAAGGATTAGAGAGCAGTGGTGTTCCCCACAGTGAAAATCCTCGTGTATTAGTCCGAGCTGTCGGGTGGTCTGGTTTTCTCTCTGTGCAGAATCTCTGCACGGACAGGGAGTGTCTTTGCTGTGGAGGAGACACTTGCATGCAGACTGGCTAGTGGCAATCACTCTTCAGGTGCTCGGCAGCTTGTGTGTGTGTCCCTGTCCTGCCTCTCTGAAGTCAGGTAGCGTGATGTGTCGTGTGGAAGTTCATAGAGCCATCAGGCAGCTCCTGGGGCAGGGACAGGCAGGGACCTCCTGGTGGGAGCGTGGACACCTTGCACTGCATGCTCCCACACTACCCGGCCCTCTTGAGCTTTGCTTGCTACGTTTCTGCAGGCATAGGAGAGCTGTTCAGGCCTTGCCAAGATTTTCGTCAGCTCTGAACTACAGTTTGGAAATGGTGGCAAGCCCGGCCAGCCTGTAGCAGAAGTCATGGCGACGGCAACTCTGTCTAGGTTTTTGCTAGAATTTTCACTCTCTGTCCTGATGGTAGAGAATGGAGAAACAGAGAAGGTATTCCAGCACTTTTCAAAAAAATCATAATGATTTCTTAGTGCAGTTTTAGGGTTTGAAAAATATTGTTCTGATTCCATTTAGACCAATGTGCAAAATGTACAGTGCTATGCACAATACTCTTCTGCTCTGGCGGTTTGCAGGTAGTTGTGGTTGGCTGAATGGCTTTCATCCAAAAGCAATTCCAGATTTTTTAAAAAATCAATGCTACCATGGTGTTATCTTAGTGTAGCATTTCCCTTTGTTATCTTTGCTAAATATAGGTCTGGTTTTATCAGTATGACCAAACGCTGGAGCTGGTGTAGATTACTAGTTCCCAAGGTAGGTGTGTTAGTAATGTTTTAGGTTTCCAAGGTTAAACTGTTACAGTGCCTTTTCTCACTATTTTCTGCATCCCTGTGTTTTTGTGCTGCACTTTGGGTCAGTGTTGTCACATACCTTGTGTTCATTCATGCAGACGAAAAGTTGAACTTGAGTTTTTCAAATGGTTAAAAATGTCAAGTTTAAAGTTGGACTTGTTTTTGTCCCAAGTTTGAAGCTCGTGAGATTCAAAAAGTCTTTTTTAAAAATCTTTTCTCACAGTCATTCTTGAATTCTAGTCTGTCCAAATAGTTCTCCTTGCAGGGGCTGAAGATATTTTAGAAAGTGAGGAATAGTCACTATAGCCCTGAAAGAAATCTGTTGATTTTCTGAATGTCCATGTTATTTAGATGGATTCTGATATCAGATATATTTATGCCATGGAAACCTCTGCAGAATCTCAGTTTGAATGTGCATATGTAGAGCATAAGGAGCATCAGGAGGAGCGTTGCCAGCAGGTCAAGGGAGGTGATTCTGCCCCTCTACTCAGCTCTGGTGAGGCCACACCTGGAGTACTGTGTTCAGTTCTGGGCACCCCAGTATAGGAAGGACGTGGAGCTTCTGGAGAGGGTCCAGAGAAGGGCAACCAGGATGATTAAGGGAATGGAACATCTCTCGTATGAAGAGAGGCTGAGTGAGCTGGGCCTTTTTTCTCTGGAGAAGAGACGGCTCAGAGGGGATATGATTAATATGTATAAGTTCAGGAAGGGAGAATGCAGGGAGGAAGGGGACAGGCTGTTCTCACTGGTGGCCAGTGATAGGACGAGGGGTAATGGCCACAAGCTGAAGCATAAGAAGTTCCGTCTCCAGGTGAGGAGCAACTTCTTTACTGTTAGGGTGACAGAGCAGTGGAACAGGCTGCCCAGGGAGGTTGTGGAGTCTCCTACTCTGGAGGTCTTCAAAACCCGCCTGGATGCCACCCTGTGCCACATGCTGTAGGTGTGCCTGCTTGAGCAGGAAGGTTGGACTAGACGATCTCTAGAGGTCCCTTCCAACCTTAAATATTCTGAAATATTCTGAAATAAAAAATATGTAGAAGTAGGATGAAAAAAAGCTGGGTATTTTACATGACCACTACTCAAAATGTGAAGCTCCAAGATAGGTTTGAAAATCAAGGAACAAAGCTATCTAGCATTTAAACATTTTCCATCTGACGAGTCTGAAATCTAGCGATAATTTTAGGATCTCTGAGGGCTATTTAGTGGGAGCTGGATTGTGAGCTGCCCACACCTGTGCTACACTGTCTGATAGCAAATGCTTATAACAGGTTTTGTATTCTGACTCCACATTGCAACTGTTTGTTCTGCCATTAATTCCTCCTCAAATTCTGTTCTTATTTAAGGTCATGCACATTTAACAGATTTTAATATTGCAACAATAATTAGGGATGGTGAAAGAGCAACTGCCTTAGCTGGAACCAAGCCATACATGGGTAAGAACTAAGGGCTGCTTGTTATACATATGTTTTACATTCAGAGCACACTCGCAGTGTGCTGTCTTGTGATCGGTATCTGTCACAAGGAGCTGAATTAATTGCACACGTTAATGCATGCACCCAAGTCATTCAGCACAGCTGAATTGTTTGAGCTTGAAAAACTCTTAAAATGAATGAATTCCTCTCAGAAGATCCCTTGTGATCCGATTGTGTTTGCCTGCCTTCTCCATCTCCCCATTGACTCCTGATGCTGTTCTGAGCTGGGGATTGGTCCTTCGCCGGGCAGCAGCCAGGGTTCTGTCCTTTGGTCAGGAGCGAGGGCTCCCTAGGTGCCCCATAGCCACAGGGCTTGACAGTGACTTTGTCAAGGAGGAGAGACCCTCCACACTTTGGATCTTTTTGCAAAGACTCTCCTGTGGCTTTAATGCGTGAAAATTATGATAATATTTGCATAGTGACTTATATGAAATAGGTTATTGAAAGAGAAGCAAGTGGTGGCTGTGAATAAATCATCTTATTTTTATGCTTTCTGTTTAGCTCCAGAGATTTTTCATTCATTCATGAATGGTGGCACGGGTTACTCCTTTGAAGTTGACTGGTGGTCCTTGGGCATTATGGCCTATGAACTTCTTCGAGGATGGGTAAGGGGTTTTGTACTGTCCGTTAGTCTAAGACCATGCTTTTGTAGTGAAATTCATAGAGAAAAGTAAATATTTTCTCGTATTTCTGTGTGTGTGTTTTTTTCCTCTTAGAGACCATATGATATCCACTCCAGTAACCCAGTAGAGTCCTTAGTTCAGCTCTTCAGTACTGTGAGTGTCCAGTACTCATCTGCATGGTCAAAGGAGATGGTTGCTCTCCTCAGGAAGGTAAATATGCTTTTTGGTGTGGTTTGAGTTGTATGTAAGCTACGATGCTTATAGGACAAGCAAGAAGCTTTTCATGGATAATAATAAATAATGAAACACTATCTTTTCTTATGACTTGAATTTTAAACATAAACTTATCTCTGTAATTTGTGGGTTTTTTTGCTGACTTATCTCTGTCATAAAATGCAGTGTGTTTGGTAGCAAGCAAAGAAAAGGGCCAACTCTGATGTAACAATCAGGTTCTTATGTAGGCTACAACTGTGCTCATTTACTACCTAAGTGTATGACCATCACAACTTTAAAAGGTAAAGATGGTAACTGAAATAGCAGTGTAAGATATAGAAGTGTTTGCTGGTCCCACTGTATTAACTACTTTCTCTTAGTTCTGTAAGTTTGAAGAACCTGATTCAGATGTATTTAGCTATTAGAAAGGTCTGTGAGGTTTTACATATATATATATATATATATATATAAAAAATTTGGGGCAGTCTGTTGCTTTGATTGTGTTGCTACAGCTGGAAAGCTTCTATTTGTTGTTTAGCTTTTGGTTGCTTGAAAACTGAGAAAAGTCGCTGATCAGTGTGCTATAAAAAAGATATGGACGTGGAGCTTCTGGAGAGGGTCCAGAGAAGGGCAACCAGGATGATTAAGGGAATGGAACATCTCTCGTATGAAGAGAGGCTGAGTGAGCTGGGCCTGTTTTCTCTGGAGAAGAGACGGCTCAGAGGGGATATGATTAATATGTATAAGTTCAGGAAGGGAGAATGCAGGGAGGAAGGGGACAAGCTGTTCTCACTGGTGGCCAGCGATAGGACGAGGGGTAATGGCCACAAGCTGAAACACAAGAAGTTCCGTCTCCAGGTGAGGAGCAACTTCTTTACTGTTAGGGTGACAGAGCAGTGGAACAGGCTGCCCAGGGAGGTTGTGGAGTCTCCTACTCTGGAGGTCTTCAAAACCCGCCTGGATGCCACCCTGTGCCACATGCTGTAGGTGTGCCTGCTTGAGCAGGAAGGTTGGACTAGATGATCTGTAGAGGTCCCTTCCAACCTTAAATATTCTGAAATATTCTGAAATATTCTGAAATATACCTAGTGCTGACAGCAAATCAGTGACTGCAATTTAAGTTAATGTTGGATGGATGATTTACATAATTAGATTTTATTTTAATGAGAAACAGTTGTTAGTTATTGTTGCAATAAAAATTATTCAGCTACATCACAATGCCATCTACTGGGTTGAGTTGGGGAACACATGCTTCAAAAAATAAATGTCTAACCAGAAAATATCAATAGTCATATATATGTGTGTATATATGTGTGTATACATATATATGTACACAAAAATACATACACACACACAGACTATATGCATGCACTGTGCACATCGGGAGCCGTCAGGGCTTCAAAGACCAGTAACTTCTTATCTCTGCAGAACTCCAGGAGAACTTGCTGCTAGGCAAGTGTGCAGACTCACCCTGTAAAACGGTGACTTTACCCTCAAATGGTAAATACCCTCACTGTAATTTTAAAGATAAAGACAGTTTTATGCAATGAAAAAAAAAACCCTTAAAAGTTCATCCAGACAGTAGTTTCTAGCAGAGCTAATTTTAACTAGGACTGAATATATATCTAGAGCATTTTACAGGAGGTTGTACAGAGGTTTTAAGGGCTTGATAGTGGCACCTTTTATTGTCTAGGGATTTGCATAGCTTATTTAGACTCTATAACACACCTGAAAGGAATGAGAGCTTTTTTTCTGTAACATAAACCAGAAGAAAGGAAGCATTGGAGCTTTGTTGTCACCCATAAGAGGGTTGCGTGCCACAGCCAACCGCAGATCTGTTGGACAGCAAAGCCGAGTGTGAAGGAACGCTTCTGAGTCCCAAGAGATTATCAAGTAATTAGTATTGCTGTGGTGAGACTTTGGTATCAAAGCAACTTTGCTCCCCTGTGCTGCTGCCAGGAGTGTCGTGTTTTGATTTCTATAAGCAGGATGCTGCCACACATCAGCTTGGTTTAGCTCACAGCATCCATGGGTTGGACCTCTGTTAGGCTCTGAACACGTTCTCCGAACTTGGGCTGTCTGCTCAGATGCTCAGCTTTGGCATTGCAGAAGTGCTGAAAACTCATTTGGTTTTCTGCAAAAAAGATTATAACCTTCCGTACTACCCTGCCTCAAACTACACGCTGGCGCGAGCAGTCTGCGGGAAGCACGCAGGAAGGCCGTGCAGGAAGGTTGTGCATTGGAAGCAGGCAAGGGAGGAAGCAAAGCAGCGCTCAGCAGAGCTCCCAGTTGGGAGTGCTGCACTTGTCAGGGCATTTTTCCCATTTAGTGTGTGGAGAGCTGGGCACTTCCCCTGGCCGCTTTTGGCGCGGCGTGGAGCTGCGCTGCGCAGGCAGGACGGGCCCTGCCCTGCTCCGGCTCAGGCCGCAGGCGCGTGTCGTTGCAGCTGCTCACAGTGAACCCCGAGCACCGCTTCTCCCGCCTCGCCGACGTCCAGGCCTCGGCCTACCTGTCCGCCGTGGTGTGGGGCGACGTCTGCGAGAAGAAGGTGGAGCCGGGCTTTGTGCCCAACGTGAGTTCCCCCCTCCCAGCCAGCTTGTGGCATGCGGCTTGGAAGGAGTCTCTGAATGTATTGCTGAAGAGAGGATCTCCCTGGCCACTATCTAATCCACCCGTGGTGTCTTGTACCCCTGCAGAAGGGCCGCCTGCACTGCGATCCTACCTTTGAGCTGGAGGAGATGATTCTGGAGTCGCGGCCGCTGCACAAAAAGAAGAAGAGGCTTGCAAAGAACAAGTCGAGGGACAACAGCAAAGACAGCTCCCAGTCCGTAAGTGCAATCCTGCAATAGCAGGCTGCGGGACGCGGAGCGGAGGGGGGTGCGGTGGTTGCTGTGGCAATGACTTCCCATGTGGAGTTATTTTAATAGAAACATTTGCCAAATGGAATCATCCTGACAACCAAATGTTCATCTTATGTAAGCCTGGTAGATCTCTTCCACACTATTCCATACTTTGGAACTTGAAAGAAGAGCAAGAGAGATCCTGACATGGGGAAAGATCCTGTCAAGGGGAAACTCAGTATTTTGTAAGGGTTATTTGCAGCTGAAGCAGATGTTCAAGGGAGCCGTATGTGAAGGAGTATTCATTCTGCCTGAACACCTGCTTCCGTATTCCCTACCCTTCTTACCTAAAAGTCCCTCCTCCATTGGGAATAAGAATATCCATTACCAGGGAGCAGCAGGAAGTACCTGCTAGGATTTTGCTTGGCTGCACCAGTTAAGTGCAGTGGATCATGTCCTTCCTCAGCAGTTAATGCTGCAATCAATGAGACTTACTGTAAACAACCAAGGAATGAATCGGGAACTGAGTGAAAAATCATGATAAGCAAACTAGAAAATAACTCTGGGAGGTTCTGCTGCCAACGCAGTTGAAAGCACTTTGCATGCCAAGACCTAGGGCCCGATTTCCAGAATAGCTGTGCCTTTTAGCTGTGCATTTTGTGCAGTTCTCAGCACTTTGAGAGGGGAACACTTTGTTCTGCACCTGAGAGGAGCAAGAGCTCAGGGTCAGGCTGGGGCAGCTGGTGTTGCTGCAGGTGATGAAGGTGCCCCGTGGAGGTGATGAAGCTGCTCCATGGAGGAGGTGAAGGAAGCCTCCATCATCCATGTAGGCTGCTGTTGGCAGCGGTGGAGCACAGGGCTGCACGCAGGCGGGAGCACTGTCTGCTGCAGAGGGGCAAGGCCGTGCAGCAGCACTTCTTACATTTGCTTCCTCTTCTTCAACAGGAGAATGACTATCTCCAAGAATGCCTTGAAGCAATCCAGCAGGACTTTGTCATTTTTAACCGAGAGAAGTGAGTGTGGGGATATCTGGGGACACAAAGATGCTTTTGCCTGACTCTCCTAGGAAGCAGAGGGCTCTTGCTTGATTCCCACAGGGCAAAAGCTGTGTATCTGTTACCAAGGTCCAGGCAATCAGTGGCAGATTTTGGCAGTCACTGGGGAGGACCTCAGTACAGTTGGAGTTTCACTCATATTGCAGCCCATGCAAAGATCTACCACTGTGCTAAGGGGGATCTGGCTGATCTGGAAGCATGTGTCTTGTTTACCTAGGGTCAGGCTGTGTCTGTTGTTGGGGAAGCCACACAACACCTCATTCCTCTCTCCCGCAGACTAAAGAAGAGTCAAGAGCAGCCAAGCGAGCTCACGTCTCCCCCTGAAGCCGCTGACGAGGCGGAGGCCACAAGCCTGAACCTGACCATGTGCAGCTCCGTGTGCTCCTCATCGGGCAGCAGCTAGGGCCGTCCCAGCTCCGTCTGGGCAGCGCAGGGCACTCACTGCGCAGCTGCTGCAGTGAGCAGGTCGGCTTCTTCCCCTGCCCTTCTGTAGCAGCAGCTGCTCCCGATGTGTTCTTGATGCAGCTCGTTGACAAGCTCTGTGCTTGGGTATGGGCGGGGAGGAAGAGCGGGAGATCTCTGCCTCGCTTGGGCCTTGCCCACTGCTGGGCTGACAGGAGCCCGTTGCAGAGCAGAGCTGCCGGGGCTGGTGCTGCGCTGCTGGCCGGGAGCTGCGTGCTGTGACGCTGCCCTGGGCCTGCCACATCCCGCATGCCCAGTGGTGCCACTGCCAGCACTGCCGGCCGGGGTGGGAGCCGGGCTCGTAGCCTGGAGCGCGCACGGGCAGCGTCGCCTTGCTGCACCACGGACTCGCAGGGAGCTGTGCAAACAGACCAGCCCCTCCTGCCACTGCCTGCCCGCTCCGGAGCCTGCCCGCAGCCGCACGTTTACTGGGAGCAGAGCAGGTGGCCTTAAAATGCAGCTCAGTCACAGAGAGAGGGGAGTACCTTATTGCACCCTTCTCTTACTTTATTTGAAACACAAGGTGACAGCACTGTACATAGTTTCCCCCCGCCTGTTTTCACGTCCTCGCAAGCCTATCCTCATGGCGCTGCGGATGGGACCTCTCCTCGTGGCACCGCCAGCCCTGGCAGCGGTCGCGGCTGCTCCCTGCACTACGGCTGCTGGGGGAGCACTGCGGGCCCGGGGCGCTGCAGCCGCCGCGACGCACCCGGGCGTCACTGCGCGCGCCCGCTGCTCTTTGCCACAGGCACCCAGGGGCTTCCCGCGTTCTGTCCATGTTGCGACACATGACAGAGGGATGGAGAAGGGTTTTGATGGATGCATGCTTTTTCAGGGCAGCTTTTGCTGAGTTTTCAATTTCCGTTGGACTAAAAAGGCCTAACCAGAATGAGACCATTTCAGAGGAAACGCGACACAGTGCATCTATTTTCCACAGTTTTATGTGGAAGCCAGTACGTGGCTAATCGCGGGCCGAGCGCCGTTTGCAGTGAGCTCACCCAGGACGGCTCGCTGGGCAGGGGCTGCAGCTTGTGTACCACTCACACAGGCTCTTGTAGGGCACGTGTGGGCGAAGGGCGCGCGGCGGCGCCGGGGCCACCGGGCCGCTCCGCGGCTCGCGGGTGTCTGCGTCCCGCTGCAGGAGTGACCACCTCGCACCCAGGGAGCGGCCTGAGACCCCTGCATCTCCTGCTGAGATGAAGAGCTTCTGGTCCTTTTTGTTCCTGTAAACTCCATTTCACTATTTATCTTCTTTTTGTAAATAAGCTTTTAGTAACAAAAGTTTGAGAATAGTAGAATGACAGCATAACACAGATTTGGACCAAACGGCCTCGTAGGTGGGAGACGTGAGTTGTATAAATACTGCAAAACACTCCCTGAAAAGCAGTGCCTCGTGTACATGAGGGCATTGTGCACTTGCTACTTCTAGGCTAAAATAAATGGGGGCCAAGTTCTGAACTTTGAGAAAGAATTCCTGAAACGTCCCCCCCAAACATTCCTTAGGGACATGAGATCTAGGAGTGTGTGTTGGGCCTCCAGTAAACCCACTTCTGAGTCCTCCCCAAGGAGGAGAAAGGACATGTCTTATCTCTGGGGCTCGCTGTGCTGTGCTGGAGACACTGCAAGCGTGATGTAATTTGAGTATTTAAGTGGTTTTCAGCCTCGAGGATGTGTGGGAAGGAGGCCGTATTGCTGCGTGTTTATGCGCAGGTGCTGGGGAGGGAATCACAGCGAGGGTGACTGTAAAAAGGAAGAACCATAAGGAATAGGTGGCCTTGCCCGTTGCTAAAAGTCTGCTGCAGGTCTCGGACATTGGGCTGGTACCCCGGCCCTGCGGCTGCGCTGGGTGCCGCCCCGCAGAGCCCACGTTGACGGGGCCCACACAGCGTCCGGCTCGCGGGCCCCGCGCGGCCGCCGCGCGAGCAGAGCTCGGCACACGCTTCTGCTGCAGGAGCCCCTCACCGGGGCTCCGGGAGAACCGGGATACGGGGTTTTTCTGCTTATAAATATTTAAATATGTGTATTTTTTGTATGACGGATTTATACAGGGTGCTCCGTTATCCGCTGTGGAAAGTCTCCATCATCCATGAATTATTCTCCTAGACTCCTTGCCATAAGGTGTTTTCTTACCTATGTTGTATTACGAAGTTTTGGAAAGTTGTATATTTTTACATGTTTCCATTGAATTCTGCAGACTTCCCTGGGAACTTTGCATAGGAAAGAAATACCAGGTCAGGCCCAAAAGTTTTGATTTTTGATGCCAAGTCTCTATTAGCCTCCACTTTGCCAAAAGTGAGTAAGAGTAGTCAAAGAATATAGCAAAAACACCTGCACTGTGAACTTGACACTGGGCCGTGCTAAAATCCTGAAGCCTGGGCAGGCTATTTTTAAAAATTAATTCAGTGGAAATCAGACATGTATAGTTTATCTTTGTAGTTTGTGTTAATACATTTCAGTAGTTTTTAATTGCATGAGAAAAACTCCCATGTCACAGGAGATTATTTATGTCATGAGGACAGATTTGTGTTTTTTGCAGATACCGCGAGACGCCATTGCATCTGTGGAGTAATAAATGTGTATTTTTCACATTGCCAGACCCGTGCCATCATTTCTAGGGCAGTGGCGGCGGGGGCAGCCTCGCGAGGTGCTGCTGGGCACGGAGGCTGTGCAGGGGCTGCCTGGGTGTGATTTAACCAGCGTCGGCCCGTGCCTCGGTGCTGGCGCACACGGGAGGCTGCAGCGCGGGCCAGAGGCCCTGGGGAGGGTTGAAGGCAGGAGGCTGCAGAAAGGGGGGACGTCGGAGGGACGTCAAGGGGCTCCCCAGCGCCAGGGACTGGCTGCGCGGGCAGCTCTGCTGCTCCCGGCAGCTGGGAAGGCTCCTGTTACTGTTGATGAGGAGGATGGCGACGCCATCGAGGAGCCGCTTTCACGGCATGAGGAAGAACAAAAGGTGAAGATTAATGACCCACTTCTGCTATGGCGTTTTCCAACACACTTTACTGGAAACAATGAACACACGGGGAGTCGGGGGGAGAGGGACATGCACAGACGCGCAGTGAGGGGGCTTGGACACTTGTGTTTGCTGTGCAGCGTTAGCTGTAACAAACCGGTCACAGCAACCTTGTAAAAGAGTCTGTCAAACGCAGCGGGCCCTGAAACCTGCCTCTGGCTGCAGGACTGACCCGGGCCCCGGGAAACTGTATAAATAACCTCTAAAAACCAGGAGTGAGGGAGGGCCGCCCCGCACCACGTATCGGTGCCGTGGCGGTGTGCAGCGGGGTGCCACCCGTGCAGATGTCCTGCCCGGACACGGGCACCGTGTGGCACCTGCAGCCCGGGCTCGCGCGCAGCGGCGCAGGCAGCACCCGTGTGCGCAGCCAGCGGCGGGAATCACCACCGCGCTCGCCAGCTGCGCGGGCGGGACTGCCCGTGCGGAGACGCCCTCGGGCGGAGGGGCAGGGGCTGCCGCCGGATGCACGGAGCGAGGAGCCCTGTGCTGAGGCCGTGGCGGCCGGGCACGGGGCAGGGAGCACCGGGGGAGCGCTACCACTCAGCTACCTGTCATCTACCATCCGCTACGGAGGAGGAGGGGGCGGCGGCGGCGCCTCCGGCACTCTGGCGGTGCCTGAAGACGCGGCGGCGCCGCACGGGATCATCGGGTCCGGAGCCGCCGGGAGGCCCTGGTGAGGGGCGAGTGCAGGCGGCAGAGTGGGGCCGCCCACTCGCCCGCGGGACCCCGAGCCGCTAGGACAGAGAGGTGATGTTGGAGCGGCCGCCCGGCGGCGCCATGATCTTCTGCGCCGTGCGCCGGGCGATGTGGTCGTCAGCCTGCGAGCCTGCGGAGAGACACGCGTGGTCACGCGCCAGGACGGGCACCCGCCCGCGCCCGGCACCAACTGCAACTGGCCGTGGCCTTGCGGCAGCGGGGGCTGCAGCAGCGCCGGCGCCGAGCCCCGCGTGTCCAGCGCACGCTGAGCGCTGCCCCCAGCCCAGCACTAACGCCGCCACGTTCACGGTGCCTGTCCCTCCCCAGCGCCACGCGGGAGCAGCTGGGGCCGCAGCCCGGCTTACCGGAGAGGCTGAACCCCGACTGGTGCAGGTTGCGCACGGGCACCGCCGGGATTTTGCTGGCGCAGGGAACCACGCGCGCGGCTGGCGCCGGCGCCGCAGCCTTGGCCGCCACCGCCACGTCCTGCACCGGCCCGTCGTAGAGCCCACGGGGGACGCCGTGCACTTCGGCCAGCTGCGGGAAAAGCAGCGGCGCGTGTAAGAAGCGCTGGGTTTCAAACTACAAATGGCACCGAGTGGCCCTCCGCATCACACACACCATCTTCCACAGGGAAGACACCTCCGTTTGAGGGAGGCAGAGCGGGAGGTCGGTACCACAACAGATGTTTCTAGCTGGGCACAAACGGGTGCTGGATCCCTCCCTCCTGCTACAACCGAAACAAGCAGACCCAGATTGGGTCACATTTTTGCTCTGCAGTAGGTATACAATACAAACGATGTGAGATTCTGACCAGTATGCTTAACCTGCCTATGCAAACAAATAAGTCCCTTATATGAACATGAATATACCTTGCTCTGATTATTCCAGATAATTACGTAAGTGAAGGGCAGATGATACCCTCCAATCTCCAAGACCAGCGACAGCTCTAGTGACAAGAGCATTAGTGGAATTTTGGCCCCCCAGTCGGCTGCAGTGTCGTGCAGCCCAACAGTGGCTGCAATAAAGTGCTGCAAACGGCGTGCAAAAAAAAGGCGAAGTTTTCCTTACCCGATTTCTTGCCTTTATCCTCTTATAGACGAAGTCCGGGAAGGTTTTTCTGGGAATGAAGCGCCCAGAGCCCGGGGTGACGGAGAGGCTCCCGTCCTGCAGCACAACCCGCCCCTGGCTTATGACGACGCTGGGAGCCCCGTGGCACTCGAGGCCCTCGAAGATGTTGTACTCCACATTCTGGGAAATGTGGACACCCAATGAGGTCAGGACTGAAGGGGAGAAGGCCCAGCTCCCTCCCCGGTACATCCCTGCGTGTTGCTGCCCGTGCACAAATCTGTCCCTTAATTTGCCATTTAATTTTGAAATAATGAAGCTATTATTGGATGAAATAAATACAGCAAACTGGAATGGAAATAAATCCTCAAAATGTTCAGTACTTCTCCAAAAGACACACAACATTCCTGAGGCACATCAGGCTTTTGCCATAAGTGACCGGTTTGTTATTTAAAACCCCAATTTGCTCTGCTTAGTTTCTCCATTTTGTTACAGAAACTAATGAATTTTCGGGGAAAATTTCAAGTCTTCTAACAAAATAAAGAGGGAAATAGGAACAGGAACACAGGGAAGGCAAAGCTGTGCCCTTTTTCAACTCTTCCCATTACCGCTGCTGCCAACCTTTTCCAAACAAAACAGAACAAAGCAAACTTTTCAAAAGCAAACTCTGAAACAACACTGTGTTCTCCACGAGCAAAAATGCATTTTCTGGACCAAAGAAACAACCTGTGTTCATTTCTAATAGAAAACAATTGTTTCAAACATAACAGCGACTTCCTTCAATTAAAAACAGCTTCGTAAAAGAAAGCAGTTTTTGGAAAGCCTTTCTGCCTTAACGGAGCTCCCGTAGTCCTGCCAGCGCCAGGGCCCACCCCGGCTTTTGGCCACCCGTGTTGGGGCTCCTGGTGGGAGACCTGCAAGGCCATGGCTGACATTCCATGGGGAGACCCAAAACCTCTCCTACAAACAGGTGGCTGAGACCCCACAATGGCTGGGGGAGCCCTTGGACCTGCTCTGCTCCCCCATGGACCTGCTCCGCATCCCTCTCTATCATCCTCCGACTGCAAAATCCACTCATCAAGAAGCAATTCTAGAGCTGCTTTACCGAGTTGTGGGTTTTTGCCGAGATAATCTTCGTAGCCTTGGGGTTCCACAAAACGAGGTCGGCATCCGACCCGACGGCAACTCGCCCCTTCCTGGGGTAGCAGTTGAAGATCTTGGCTGCGTTGGTGCTGGTCACGGCCACAAAGTCGTTCTCGTCCATCTTCCCCGAGACCTGGGAGAGGAAGGGCAGAGCGCGGGCCGGGCGGCAGGAGTGTCTCTGGGAGCCAAAATGGGGCTCCAGGACAGGGGCGGGAGCAGAGGGAGCGATAACGAGACGCGTGTGTGACTGGGGGGCAAGCAAGGGGTGTGTGTGGGGGGGCTGCACCTTAGCATGGCGGTCTAATAACCCAATAGAGACTTATCTACCTCCCCTGGCCCACAAAAGGTAAGGCCTAGGAGAACAAGGCTCCATCAGCAGGCTCCAGTTCACCATGCAGAGACCTCACCTCCACCACAACATGGTTGAGGATATGGAGACGAGGAGGTCCAGATAACACCACAGAGACGTGAGATGACGCCGGAGCCTCGCGCGACCAAGGAGGCCCTGCCCATCACCCAGCACGGTGCACGCAGCGCTGTACCTACCACGCACTTCTCCCAGATGATGGCCATGCGCTCCTCGATGCCGTTGGTGCCCTCCGGAATCAGGGTGAAGTTGTCCTTGCCCACTGCCTTCTGCGCCGTGGTGAAAGCGCAGTGAGCGCTGCCCGTCACCTGCAGGTCCCCACTGTGGCCGGAGGACACAGACAGCGGCTTCAGCACCAGCTTTGGCCAACACCAACAAAAGCTTTCCCACTGCTCCTGATGGACGAGGCTGCCTGCCTAGAGGACGCGCGTGCTCCACGAGCTCCGCGCTCGCTCTGTCCTCCGGGACATGCACACGGGTCCAGCCACAGCCTCCCCAAGCCCGGCCACCAGCCTGGGGCCGCCACCAAGGATCCTCCCCGAATCCGCACTCTGGGCGAACCTACCAGGCCAGGAGCGTGGAGAGGTGCTCTGGTGTGGTGGGGTCAGGGCTGATGGGCGGCGAGGTGACGAAGGCCGCGGCCTTGGCCCAGTTCTTGCTCCAGTAGTGGGAGCCATCGGTGCCCAGGCTGGCGGCGATGGGCTCCCCGTAGACGACGGCGCCTGCAGGGTCGCAGCAGCCGGAGCCGTGAGGTGCAGCCAGTGCCGCCCCGCGCAGGCACGGCCGCTGCATGCGCCCGTCCCCGGCGCTGTCGGGCTCTCAGCTCCCAGCAGGGTCCCCTGCAGCAGCCCGTGCTCCAGGACTGGGTCCAGTCGGGTTGGGCCTCTCCAAGGGTGGAGGCTCCACAGCCTCCCCGGACACGACGCTCCAGGGCCGACCACGCTCACAGCCAGGAATGTCTCCTGCTCTCTCCTGCACCTCAGCGGGTGCCCCAGCCCACAGGCACCTCCCTGCTCACCCTGAGGAGCCCAGCCTGGCTGAACCCCCAGGCCCTGTCACTCGAGCAGCCTCCCATCCCATAATGGTCTCTGTGGCCCTAACTTGTGTGGGGAACACAAATCTGTAAGGAAAACACAGGCTCCTGGCCTGGCACTCTCTGTCGTGCCCGGGGTACCAGCCGCGCTCCTCGCTGGCGGGTGAGCACTGCGCTCTCTTACCCTTCCTCTTGGCACGCGCCAGCACATCGGCTGCCGCCTTGCTCATGACCTTGGTGACGTAGAGGGGGCAGTTGGCCTGGCGCGCGATGGTCACGGCGCGGAACACGGCCTCCGCCTCTACCTGTGCAGCAAAGGGGCCGCCTCGCGAGCTGCTCGGCGCCCAGGGGCCGCGAGTGAGTGAGTGCCGGTGCCGACGGCAATTACCTCCTCCGGGCGGCTGAGCACGTGTCCCTCGGGGCCCGTGACGCCCAGCTCCAGCAGCCTCCTCTGCTCCTGAGCGCGGCACCAGCGCGAGAGGCCGTGAGCGGCGCGGAGGGGCCGCGTGCACCGCGCGGACACGGCCCTGCGAGGAGCGTCCGCGGGACGGGGCGGACACCCCGGACAGGACGGGGATGGGCACAGGGACGGGGATGGGGATGGGGATGAGGACAGGGATGGGGCCAGGGACAGGACAGGGACAGGACAGAACAGGGACGGGGCTGCCCCGCTGGCTCACTCTCACCCGCTGAACACGCCTGCTGCCGGGCTGGGAGTTGCTCTCAATTTACAC
This sequence comes from Nothoprocta perdicaria, assembly GCF_003342845.1. Lineage (NCBI taxonomy): Eukaryota > Metazoa > Chordata > Aves > Tinamiformes > Tinamidae > Nothoprocta > Nothoprocta perdicaria. The sequence continues at coordinate 1,188,817 of NW_020454894.1, read as the reverse complement.
CCTTCTCTCACCTAACCCCGGCCTGCAAGTGACCATGGCTAGAAACAACCACGAGTCTAACACCACCTTCTATCATCTGTTTCTGGGGTACAGGTAACACCTGTTAGAGGTAAAAGCAATGAGCATGAGTTCTCTGCTCACATGGCGAGGTAAGCACTGCTTCAGCAGCACCAGTGCTCTCTAACTTCAATAAAACACACACAGGAATCCTGAGAATGGGAAATACAGGGATAAAACACCGCTTCTGTCAGCGTGCGAGCTACAGAATGGCCCTTGCAGGGTGCCTGCAATGAGAGGCGAGTGTGCACAAGCCCTGGGGGGCCTCGCGGCCCCGCGGGTCCTGCCTCCCGCCCCCGCAGCGCTGTAATCCGCCAGCGCCGCGCGCCAAAGCCCCGGCCACACGTGGGCGGCTGCGGCTGCGCTCCCGTTGTGCGGGGCCGACACGGCTGCAAGCAGGAGCGCACATCACTGCACACACCGCTGTGCGCACCGCTGCATGCACTGCGGCATGCACACACCGCTGCACGCATGCACCGCTGCGCCGCCGCACCAAGCACTTTCTCCACCTGATGTGCCCCGATCCCCAGCCAATTTGCAGCAGAAAATAGATGTGAAAGGGCCCTGCCCCCTCCCACCAGGTGGTCATAGCCCGTCTGTCGATGGCAACGCTTCGCCCTCAGCCCGGGTCCCGGCATGAACCCCGCTCTGCAGGGATTTAATGCTCTACCTCGTCAATGATGTCGCCGTTCTCAGCGTGCACCTGGGCAATGGCTCCAAGGTCTCGGAGCGCGCTGAAGATCTCGTACATCTGCGGGGCAGAAAGGGCATGAGCCCCGCAGCGGGCTGGGGAGGGGCGCCGCGGCCCTGCCCGCCCTCACCTGCGCGTCAGAGCACTGCAGCTTGTCCTTGTAGGCCATGAAGAGCAGGAAGGAGTTGACCCCTGCCAAGGAGACCCTGGTGAGATCGGTGCGCATGGGAGCGGCTCGGGGGCTGAGGATGTCGGCCTGCATCACTGATCGCTGGAAACGCGGCCTTGGGTGACACCACAGGCACCCCCTGCGCATTGCCTGAGCTCCCCATACCTCACAAAAAAACAGGCGCAGAAGGCATCGTGACTGTATTACATGGGCAAGGGCAATAGCGATGCAGAATTACAGCAAATTACCTGCATTTCATGGGAATGTGCATGTGGAAATGCTTGCTTTAAGCTCTGGGAACAGGGAAATCACTGCAAATTTTAGCATTAATTGACTGATTAAGCTGTCACTTGCAAGACCCACAGTAGCACCACAGCTCTGTGCATGTAGCTGCAAGCAGGGAAACGGAGCATTACCACAGCGCGTTAACTCGCAGCATGGCAGGGGGCACAGACCGTACCCTTGTCCTTGACCAGGGCCTCCAGCTCCTCGGCAAGGCCCTCGTGCCAGCGGGGGACATCAAGGTGCAGCGCGTAGTCGCAGCAGGCCTGGCTGGCAGCAGCTTCGCGCCAGCGCTCGTAGGCGTCCAGCAGCGCGGTGCCCGGCTCCGGCAGCACGTGTTCGACTGCAGGGACAGGAGGGCATCAGTGGCACCAAGAGCTGCTCCAGGCTGCGCCACAAAAGGGGATGCGGGAGCCGCCCGCAGCGCAGCCAGAACGGGGCCCATCTCCCCGATGCCCCTTACTGATCATGGTGGTGCCGCCTGCCAGCGCCGCCTCGGTGCCGCGCTGGAAGTCGTCGGCTGGCGCCATCCCCGGCGCCCGCAGCCGCGTGTGCGGGTCCAGGCCCCCCGGCAGCACCAGCTGCCCGTAGGCGTCCAGCGTGTGGGTGCCGACGGGCACCTGCAGCTGCTCCCCGACCTGCCTGCAAGGACAGCGCCGGTGGGACACAGCGCCTGCCAGCACCACAGCGGGCACCCTGGCCACGCTAAGGGGCACCACAGCCCCCGTGGAAACAGCCTGGTGAAACACGGGCTTTTCACTTACTTTATCAGGCCATCCTCCACTAAAATGTCTGCGTAGAACGACTGATCATCGTTGACGACTTTGCCTCCCTTGATTAGGAGTGGCTCACTCTGATGGAAAAAATATTGTTTTGTTTTCATCATTTTAGATGACTTTATCTAGATGCTTCTTTGCTCACCAGGAGCTTTCCTTGAGGCTGGGATGTAAATTTGCACTTCAATCACCAAATTCAGTTTAACATCCAAGCTATTCTGTGTCAGAGCCGAGGTCTATTTTGCAAAACATGTAACATTTGTGCTGTTCTCCTGACCCCCCTCTTTTGCTGTTGGGCAACACAAACCCTGCGGATGCAGCCGCTTGTCGCTCCTGTCCCACCTCAGACCCTGTCACTGAGCTCGGGGGCTTCTTGTCCCGGGGACAGATGGAGGCTGCCGAGAGGGTCCCTGCGTGCGGGGACAACAAAGGGCTGCGCGGCCCTCGCGCACAAAGCCCAGTCGGGGCTGCCGAGGCAGCAGCCAGGGGCCAAGCTCCGACTTCATTGCCGCACACGCGCGAGTCCCGTCTATGGCCCCCCGGGACTCGCTTTTCGCCGAGCGAAGAAAAACAAAGGGACCGAGAAGTCCCCAGCACGGCTGCGGGGCGGGCAGCGGAGCTGCCGACCCCGAGCGAGGCCGGGCACCGACCCCCGGAGTCCCCAGCGCGGCCGAGGGGGCCGCTCCGCAGCTCTGCGGGTAGCGGCGGCGCCGGGGCTCTGTCCGCGGGGGCTCGGCACAGAGCGGCGGCGGGACGCGGCAGCGCGCGCGGAGCAGCCCGGGCCGCGATGGGCAGCGCGGAGCAGCGTCCGCGGG
>NW_020454894.1:1145620-1185741 GCF_003342845.1 Nothoprocta perdicaria | reverse complement strand
AGCGCCCGGGCCGGGGCCGCTCTGCGCTGCCGGGTCCGGCCGTCCCGGCACCCGCGGGGACCCAGAGGACCGGGGGCAGCTGCCCCGCTGCCTGCGCCGAGTGCCGCCCGAGGGACGGCGCGTGTCCCCCCGTACCTGCTCCCCGCCGCCGGGCAGCCCCGCGGGCACCTCGGGGGCCGGGGCCGGGCTGGGAGCCGGGGGTGAGCTCGGCGCGGGGCTCGCAGCCTCTGTGGGAGTCGGGCTCGCGGTCAGGGCTGGGCTCGGGGCCGGGGCGCTGCGGGCGCCGCCGGAGCCGTCGGCGCCGCCGCGCAGCGAGGCCAGGTCCAGGGTTTTGCTGTCGAAGGCGTCGGCCACGCTGCAGAACATCCCGCCGCGCTTCTGCCGCGGCCGCGGGCTGCCCGCGCCCAGGCCCGCGAAGCAGGCGGGGAGCGGCTCTTCCCGCCGCGCCGCCATCGGCACCGGCACCGAGACCGGGACTGAGACCGGCACCAGGACCGTGATCCGGTACCGGTACCACGACCGCCACCCGGACCGTCCCGCGCGGCTCCCGCCTGGCGTCGCGGGTTGCGGCGGCTCCGCGCGCTCCGCTCCGCTCCGCCCCGTCCCGCCCCGCGCCCCCCCGCAGCCCGAGGCGGCGGCTCCGCGCGCGGCCCGCGGGCCGGGCCGGGCCGGGCCGGGTCGGGATCGGCCCGCGCAGCCGAGCGGGAGCCCCCCGCGACGGCGCCCGCGTCCCAGCAAAACCGCTCTATTTTGAAGGTTTAAAACAGTTCTTTTATTAAAAGTTTACAATAATCTATGTATTTTACAAATGAATAGAAAGTCTCTCCATATATATCATATGAATCACGATACAAAAATATGTGTAAAATTCTGTAACCGATCAGTGTCCGGCCCTGCCCCAGGCGTGTCGGTTACTGCTTCAGTACGGAACCAAACGTTACACATTTTGGGTAGGGTAGTAGGAGACCATATCAGAGGGCACAAGGAAGTCACGGCACAGCGGCCTCTGGAAAAAACATTTTGTCTTGTTTCTATTTTGCATAAATTTACAATAGTTCCTTTTTATAAAGTGTACAATGCTCCAATGCGCAGCTGGATTAGGCTGCCTCCTCACAACGCCCCAGCTCCCTCCTGACTGCACTGGGCCCACGGGCAGGGCAGGGTTTGGGTACCACAGCAAGGTGCAGCGCGCGGGCACCGCGTTTGGGCACCGCGGGTGTCTCGGGCTGCCCGGCCGGGTAAGGCGCCCGGGGCGCCCCGGGGCGCACGAGGAGCGGGCGCCCGCGCGGGAGCTGCATGGCTGGAGGTGCCGGCACGGCCGGACCCCAAGTCCCCACACGCTGCCCGACAGCCGGGGGGGAGGCCCCCGTGTCGGATCAAGCAGCGCATTCGGGCAAGTTTTCTGTCTGGGTATTTGTAAGAAATAAATGTTGTTTAAAACATTCTTTGAGACATTTTCTCTTTCCTATGTACATATCCTTTTTACATATAAATATGAATATATACATAAGCATAATCACCTATTTACATACTTATCTGTCCTGTACAGTTAAATTTTTACTAAAAAAGAAAAAAACAGTGATTAAGAAAGTCTAATAATGGGGAAGCAGAACCAAATTGGCCAGAATACAGCCACAGGGTGGCCAGATGAAATAAAAAATGAAATGCACCCAAGCAAGTATGAAAATGTTCTCTTTTTAAAGCCCTAAGCAGTGCATCGAATATCATGCATATTCATAGAATCACAGAATGCCCAAGGTTGGAAGGGACCTCAGAGGTCATCTAGTCCAACCCCCTGCTCACGCAGGGTCACCCAGAGCACGGGACACAGGGCTGCGTCCAGCAGGTTGTAAAGATCTCCAAAGAAGGAGGCTCCACAGCCTCTCTGGGCAGCCTGTGCCAGGGCTGTCGCCCTCACTGTCAAGAAGTGTTTTCTCAAGTTCCTGTGGAACTTTTGGTGCCTCAGCTTGTGGCCGTTTCCTCTAGTCCTGTCGCTGGCCACCACTGAAAAGAGGCCGCCCCCTCCTCCTCACTGCCTCCCTTGGGGTATTTCTAGACACTGCTCAGGTCCCCCCTCAGCCTTCTCCTCTCCGGGCTGAGCAGGCGCAGCTCCCTCAGCCTGTGCTCACAGGGCAGACGTTCCGGGCCCCTGATCATCCTCATAGCCCTGCGCTGGACTCTCTCCACCCATATTCCCACCATAGCAGCATCTCAGGTCCTAGGTGCTCCTGGAACGTGAGCTCTCTAGATTCAGGCATTTAGTTTAAGGCATTTTGATAGATGCCAGCATAGTCTGATCATCGCGTTTCAACCCAGCCATTTCCTCATAGCAGTTGGGTAATTCCTGGGGTTGAAGACGGGCACAGTACTGCTTGCTCTTGTCCCAGGTAATAAAGTGTCATAAGACATTCAGGATTTTGGCAGAACTCAAAAACGGACCTTTAGAGTTTAACAATGTTGTAAGTAGGAAGTGCAAAAGTCAAACATTAGCTCTTCTATGGAATTCCAGTATTAGTATTTTGATCTGGTAGAATCAGGATTAATTAAATTACTTTTATCATATAGTCATATGCTGATATCAAAATTCATAACCTTTGATTTAAAATGTTTTAGCTTACTACTTCAGTACAAATATAACAATTTCATGAGCTTTTCATTCATTTTCTTACACCTTAGTAGTTCATCTCCCTTCACCATTTACAATGTTCATTTTACAACACACATCGATAAACAGATATCCAAGGATTTTTTAGATATTCAGTACTAGGGATTTTCTTCTTAGCTTCATTTATAAAATCAGCACAGATTTGGAAGTGGTGTAGATACCTGCAGGATAAGACAAACATAAGGATTAATGGCAAATGAGGTTCTTCGTCCAACACGCGACTTTTAGTCCCTGTTCTTTCTGTTCCCTGGGATTGTGTGATTGTGTTAGACGTTCCCAAGGAGTCCTACAGTTAGTGCACACATTTACATAGAGGGCTTGCAGAGCTGCTCTCTGTGCTCTGAGAAGACACGTAGCAGAGGTGCTCTGCAGCCCGTGCCGTGCAGCCCGTGCCGTGCAGCCCGCGGCGCCCGGCGCGGCTGGCGGCGCGGGGCAGGAGCCGCGGCCCGGGGACGGGACGGCCCCGGCTGCTGCGCCGGCGGCAGCAGCCAACGGGCCCCGCGCTCCCGACCCCACAGAGGTGCTGCCGCTTACTGTCCTGGCAGAAGTTAAGGAGCAAAAGAGCTAAGACCAATCTAGCTGCATTTCTAGATCAACCGACTAATGAGAAGAACTGATGAAGCAGATGAAGATGCTGAAGGCCTCATTTTGTCACAGCATCTGCTCTCCAGTAGATGTGACTTTGTCCCCATGTCCAAACCCAGGGAGCTCTTCCCAGACAGGATTGAGGAGGGAGCTGCACTGCCCATTAGGCAAAACAACCCGGAGGGATTTAATAAACAAACCCTAAAAAGGACACAGGACCCAGAGAAATCAAATACATGCACGCAGGTGCATATATACATACAAGGAAGCTAAAGGGATGTAGGATGAGTTTCCCAAGCTGCCCGTGCTGGGCTGGGAAGTGCCTTCTCCCATGATCTTGCTACTGCTGCACTCGCGGTACCGGGACATGCGGGTCACGCTGCCCCAACCAACACACGGCAGATGGTCCCTCTGCCCGACACCCAGCACCCAGGCACGCATTAGCACCATAAGCCACCATATGGCTCGGAGAAACAGATACCACTAGTCACCTAATGGCATATTTTACAATTTCTTGGGAAAACTGAACATTTTCCAAGGAAAAATGAGAGGCAACTAAAACACACAGGCCTTTATCCAGACAGCTCAGTCAGCAGCTTTGTAGTATCTTATTCTGCTTATGCAGCCTGCACTTAGGAACTTCTGTTTTGCTAGTTAATGCAAAATAGATCTTTTTGTATCTGAGTACATGATGATAGGATAGACCAAACACCTCGAGGAAAATTAAAAATAAGTAATAAAAATGTGAGGAAATATTGTCTACACACTACAGCTGGGAAAACACAGCATGCCCCATCTGAGGAGCAGCTACTGAGTAGGGGCTTGGGCAGCAAGGTGAAATCTCCTTGTTTTAAGTATATGGTAGTATTGCTTGAAGCAGCCATAAACAGCATTAGTAGTTGGTCTGCATGCTCTAGGAGGGCTCACTTCTCCAGGAACAAAAACAGGGAGCAGGCGTAAAAGGCGTAAGGCTGTTTACAGGCGGGAAAGCCTGAGCTGGTGGCAGCGGCGCCGAGCCAAGGGCTGGTGACGCGGCAGGCGCCCGGCAGCGCGCCGCGCCAGCCGCAGCAGCAGCGCCAGTGCAGCTGATGTTTGACTGAGCTCTTGGTAATGCGAAGCGAGCGGGAGTGGCGCGGCACCCGGCACGGCGCGCCGGTGTCACCCTGCGTCACCGCCGCCAACCTTGACGGCTGCGTGCGGAGCCGGGAGGCAGCGAGCGCCGAGGCCCCATCTCCGGCCCGCAGGGCTGCGCTGACAGCAGCCGAGCGAGCCGGGGACACGGGCGAGCGGCTCTGGTGTCCCGGCCACGCCGGCATCCCCTTCTGCCCGCCCTCTTCCCAGCACCGCTTCCCTGAGCCCCTGGCCCTCAGCCCGCACTCGGCGCCCTTGCTGCACACATGGGGAAAGAGCCGCAGCGGCTCCTCTGCCGCGGGCAGCGAGCAGCACCGGGGCCTGCGCGGCTGCCGCTGCTGCAGCTCCTGCAGCTGCTGCTCCTGCTGCGGCTGCTGCTCCTGCTGCTGCTCCTGCGGCTGCTGCGGCTGCTGCTCCTGCGGCTGCTGCTCCTGCTCCTGCTGCTGCTCCTGCTCCTGCGGCTGCTGCTCCTGCTGCTGCTCCTGCGGCTGCTGCGGCTGCTGCTCCTGCTCCTGCTCCTGCTCCTGCTGCTGCTCCTGCGGCTGCTGCTCCTGCTGCTGCTCCTGCGGCTGCTGCGGCTGCTGCTCCTGCTACACTAACGCCGAAAGCCTAAGCCAAGGCCCTCAGGTGTGTGGGAGCTGCCATCCCATGTCACTGCTCACCTGCAGCCTCAACCCAGTGTTTCTTTGTGATTAAATTAGTTCAGACCACAGACAATCAGCCCAAGTGGCTCTGTCCTTCCTGAGACACACGCAGCGGGGAAGGGCATGAAGAGCGTCCTTTGCTGTCTAAGAAACCCAGTAGCTCACAAGCAGGACAGTAAAGCCGTCTCCGATGGGATGCTCCATCACATTCCATGAGAAACGGTGACTTCAGAGAGCTCTTATATAAACCCCACAAACATTAGAAGTTAGGGCCCCTCTCACTATGGAAAATGTAAGTTTCATCACTCACACGTGAAGACAAATTCCTTCCTATCTCCCCAGTTTAGGTTGATGCTATGAAGGAAAATGTGGAATTCCACTTCCATGCTAAGAAGAATCCACCAGGCACAGCTTCCTATCTGCCTTTCCCTTCCTCTAGCATAAGGTCCATGCGCAGCATGACCCAGAACAAAGAAGCAAATGAGGACGTTTATGGCATTTCCAACCCCTACTCTTATTGCAGGCTGGTATTTTATGCTCTTTTCTGCTAGTCTTTTCTGCTCTTTTCTGCTAATCCCTGACTGCCTGAGCCCCACAAGTGGCTCAAGACCATGCACGCAGTTCCCCTACTGAGCAAAAAGCTCCGTTCACCCTCATGCAGCTCCGGGCACCCGTGGAGCTGCCAATCAGCAGGGAATACTTGGCACTGTGACCACGTTTAACACCATGGTCAAGTGGCTTTGGTGGCAACAAAACCAGTCATCAGCCTCAGGTATCTCTGCAGTGAGCAATTAAGGCCAGTCTTTTTTCTGGCCAATTCATGGAAAGGCAGCATTCCTACCATGGGCAAAGACTATTTGACTGCAATGCAGCGTGCTCAGATTGCCCCTGGACTGGTGACTTGCTGTTTTCATTTGGCATTTCCCATTCTGCAGGTGTATTTTTTGCAGTGAAAACCCTGCTGCTTTGGAAAAACCTGTTCTTTTCCTTGTGAAACAGACAAGCCCCTGAAGGCGAGCGAGGCGGCGCGGGCCGTGGCGGGCGCCGGGCCGTGCGGACGCTGCTCTGGCCGCACATCCTTGGGGCCGCGGCGCCTTCGGGAGCCCCTTGGGGAGCGCCCGGCGTCCCCGGCGTCCCGGCAGCCCCGTGCCGTGCCGTGCCGCGCGCGGCCCCGCTGACCCACTTAGCAGCTCCGTCGCCTTTCACGGTCAGCGACCCGCGCGCCGCTGCGATACCAACAAAGGCACCGCCGGTTTTAACCGTTTCCATCCACCCGTCTCTGCAGCCTCATGGCCTAAGCAGAGGGAAACTGCTCCTGACAACTGGACTATCCAGCAAACGGCAGAAGGCAACACGGCTTCGGTTCGCACACTTACACCACAGGAGGCTACGTTACTTTTATCTATTCTCCTCATGTTTTGCTTTTTGGCATACTGGCTCGGGCAGCGATGAGAGCTATTCATCTCGCCCCTAGCAACCCAATTTAAATTAATTGTCAGTGCAAATCCCCAGTTATTAGCAGCACATCAGGAGCACAAAGGCAGAGGTGCTGGGGCCCTGCGAGACCCAAAGAACCACCCAGGTCGAGGACCAGGAGTGGAGCTGGAGCTCTGGGCCACGTGTTCAGCACTGCTCTCTGTTGCACATAAAAAGTCTTGGTGTGAATTTAAATCTGACTATAAATGTGCATCATCTACATCTCATGTAGGTAGATGCAGCTGAGGTGAAGAAAATGGTTTTATTCTGCATATAGCAGGCAATTATAGCAGTAGGTTACTCAAAACACCTAAGACAAACCAAAACGAGCCCCGCTGTGGCCACAAAGCTGATGTTGTGGTGGCTCTTGAAAAGCAAAATTCACAATCAGCAGTTATTTCTTTCCAATTTTGTAGCATGTATTGCTTATTATGTGTTATTCCCTAGAACATTTTAACATAATTTTCATATAATTGGTAAGTGATGTCAGAATGCTTTCTAGAGGCCAAATCCAGTAGGAAGCAAGCATTTTGGTATGGAAGATATGGTATGTGCATAAAAAGTATATCATCATGCTCTATTATGGGAATTTTAGATGATATATTGCTACTTAGGATACATCTGAAATACATGAATAGTGTTTATTTTTCTAGTAAAGAACGAAAAGTAGTTTAAAATATTTTTCTTGTGATACTTGTAATAGCATTGCTCTTTCCGTGGAGCGGGGCATGAGAGCGCCCGGGCAGGAGGGACCCGGCGCTCAGGCACCCAGCGCACGTCCCAGCTCCCTTGTCCCGGCACCTGCGGGATCCCCGCTGAGCAGCTCCACCAGCAGCTCCCTTCTGCAGACAGCCTCCCCACGGCGCCTTTGAAAGCCTGCTTGCAATTACTGCTTTCATAAATCTGCCATGGTTTACATCTGCAGCTTTGGGCGTGTGCTCTTGCACATGGGTGCAGCAGAGCAGCAGCTCGCCATCTCAAAAATCCATTCTGTTTGCAGGTTTTAATGCTGTTTTTGGAAAGGGAGACTCTTTGGTTCAACAATGTGTATTTTACAGCCTCTTACCTTAGTGACCATTGTGCACTGGCCATGTGTGCTCATCCACCGTGAGGGCCATTCTGCCTTGCTCTGCCAACGCGTTACATCTCTAGAGCGTTTCCTTCTTTATAACAAGGAGGAAATCGGTCACTGGGACACGTTTTCTTTAGGAAAAGCCAGGACAAGAGAGGAATTTCCTACCTCCACCCCCACAGCTTTGCCCAATGCCTAGTTGCTTGGGGTGAATTTTATACTTCATATTTCTAGAAGTGAATCTTACAAAGTAAATCAATAGTTAGGAATGTGATTTGAAGCAAATATATATATTTTAAAAATGAGGACCCTAATTGAATCTGACACACCTATTCCTAGACATAAAATGCATGCGACGTAGCCTAGCCGCTCCCCGAGGCGTTTTCCAGCCACTCTGTGCACTCCCCAGAAATGGATAAAAATAGGAAACAAGAAGTGTCTGTGGGAAACCCATCTCAAAAGCAGCTGCATCTTTGGGTGGAAACAGCCTGAATCACAGAGAGGAAAAGCAATGAAAAAAAACTAAGTGATCCCATGATTCATCCTTCTTGCCTGTTTGTTGACATAAATGTTATTTTCTGCAAGGAAAATATGCCTAAGCTTTACACCAGTTTCTGAAATTGCCTGATAATTGCCTCAACTTCTCCAATTACAGGAGGATTACAGTAGTTCTATAGGAGCACATAAAGGGAGGTTCTTGGTTTTGAAATTTAAAGAATACAAGAATAATCAATATAAAAAGTATTTCATATTATAATCAGATTAAAAAGTCCTGGATAGAGGCATAAGGGAGTTTTCATTTTTTTCTAAAATAATAAATAAATTGCTAATATGGACAATATAAAATATTTCTTACTATTCTTGGTGTGATCTTTTTCATACTTTACATGTCACTGGAAGAGTTGGAGGTCAGATTACAGAAAACATTGCCTCTTTGCAGATTTGCCTACGGGGCAAACATAACCTGGTAACGGCTCTGAGGACGGGGTTTCAACTGAAGTGAATTAAACATGGAAGATTGATGGAGATGATTTGTTTTGCCTGACTGAATATCTTGGTTCCTCTCTAAACAGCAAAGAGACCTCTTGCTACCTAGAAGCCCCAAAGATGAAATGGGACTTCCTGCAAATTGATGCTGGAGCATGATTAAGAAATGGGTTTTCTTTTCGCTTTGCTATTGCAGATCAGCACAACGCCTTCCTGAACGTTTTGCAGTGCTGCAAGCCTTGGAAATCAGTGCTGTGTGTGAGCATGCGTGTGCGCGTGCCCGCTGTTAGTCATTTGCAAATGCAAATGCCTTCCAAACACGAGGTCACTTTACAACAGCTTTTCCAGCTGATTAATTCTTGAAGCTGGTATTACTGTGCCCTTTAGGCCTTATTTTCTTGAAGGCTGGTCCTTGCTGTTTACTAGAACAGGGCAGCTGAGGGGGAGGACGGTGGCCGCACGATGGGGGCCATGCATGTGGCCCCGCCAGCTGCTTGCTGCACTGCAAGGTCTTGGGGTGACTCTTTTGTTGGGGCTCAGGGTCTCCAGCCTGAACCATTCCAGAGTTTCACAGCCTATAGACACAAACACAGTAACTGCAGCCAAGAGGAGCGTGTTGCCTGCCCTGGAGAAAGGCAACTGCCACCCCAATACCGGCAGATGGGAACAATCAATGTTTTACCAATAAACTCGCTAACTGCCTCAAATCAACAGCTGCCAAAAAGCTTAGCAGATGCAAAGGCCCTTTTAAATGTTAATTAAGGTGTTTAACTTGGTATTTTATAATGCCTAAGTGACCTCAAATCGGGTCTTTCCAAGAGAAAGGTGTGGAACAGACCATAATATTCTGAAAGGGATACAAGCACCATGAAAAAAAATTGCCATTCCTGTGCACAGGTTTATAGCATTTTTAAATTCAGAGGAAGCTTTTCCCAGGTCATCACACCGTAAGAACACTCGCACAGATTACACGCTGCATATCAAAGACAGCACACCGGGAGCTGCTGCCGCCTTCATCACAGAGTGAGGGAGAGGAAGGGCTGGCCCAGCCGCTGCCCTGGCTCAGCCTGCCCAGGACACACGGGGAAAGGAGGGTCTGGGCCGAAGGCGGGTGCCCGCTGAGGCTGCCCACGAGCCAGGCTCGCCGGGGCTACCAGGCGCCCCGTCCGGCCGCGCCGGTGCCTGCGGGGAAGCCGAGGATGCGGCCGCAGCTTTCCAGCTTGTCCCAGCAGCTCGCACAGGTTTCCAACGTCACCACTTGCATGGAGCATCCTGCCATGGGGTTAGGGGCACCTCCGGAAACACCCCAGGGAGCACGGCAAGTGGGAATGCAGCTTCCCCGTGTCCAGCTCCAGAGCTGAGTTTGAGCTCTTAGATTAGAAAAAGGTCAACAATTCTTCAGCTCAGCTGGGCAGAGCTGTGAGCACGAGCCCCTCGCGTGACCCTCGCTCCCCTTGAACGGAGCTCCCAGGGTTCTTCCCAGTGCTGCACGGACATCCACACATCCGCACCGGCCCTCTGCATCCACCTGCACAGCAGCCTCCCCCGGGCACTCTGCCCAGCATTATCTGTTCGTGCTTGGGACTCTGGAATTTGATATTTCTTTAACCACCATAAAAGCAGAGCTGCCAGAGAGCCATGGCGAGTCCTTCCACATGTCTACTTGATCTATCTCGCTGCAAGCTGCCTTCAGAGCAAGTCGTCGCGAGATGCCTGCACGGAGCCACCAGGGTTAATTCCCGGCGCTTCATCATTTGGGGAGCAAATGCTTCAGGAAAGAAATGTTAATAGCGGCTGCTTAGCATTTTAACTGCCTTCCTTTTGCAACCAGGAGACCTTGATTTAGAATCAAGAACGCTGCTTAATGATCTAGTTTTATCTATGTCCTTTTGCTCCGAGAGGCAGCTCAGACGCGCTGGGGTGGCGGGAGGCTCCCAGCAGCTGCGCGTCCTGCCGGGCGGGGAGCACTGGCGAGCAGCAGCAGCTCCTCGGCCGAGCCCCGCGGCCTCGCAGGGCGCCCCGCGGCCAGCGCCGCGGCCACCCTCGTCTGCGCGCACTGGCAATTCACACTGACGTTGTCATCTCCATGCATTTCACTTCTTATCAATGGCTGAAACCTTACAGCAGAAATTCTATGCAATAAGACATGCCATGGTTTGCTAGACATTGCTGATGATTAATCTGCAGGGAATCTCTGCACACCACTGAACCACTGTCTACTCTTTACTGGGACCAAGACAGCTACAGAGGAATCAAGCCGTAATATAAATGAACAGGCCTTGAATCACTCACTTTAGCTTCCCATTAATCCCATTTCGTAAAGTGAAGGCTGCTCGAAGGCTTGAATTTCCCATAAGCAGTTCATACTGAACAAAGATTTTGGGGCTGTTTTGGATGTATGGTACAACAAAGACTCATCAATTAATATTCTAATAAAGTAGGTCATTACCCTCTTCTTTGCACCTCTACAACACAAGCCTTTGAAATGCACGGAAATGTAGATGCAAGATGCATCTTGCAGGGCAGCCATGCAAGCATTATGTGCAAATAGCTGATAATATCCTCTACAGATCCTCTCTGCTTCTGACCTCGCAAAAAAGCGTTTCTCAAAATTAAAGCAAATGCATTAAAAAAAAGAAAGAGTGCTAAAGTGATCTAAGGAGAAATAAGCTACAAAAAGCAGAGGCTCATACGGAGACATTCAGCACTAGTGTGATAGGAGGCACAATAATCTTATTGCAATGTAAATATGCTTAATATTTTAATATTATATCGATCCATGTGTTAATTTAATCAATAATCTCTACTACCAGCTGGAAGCCCTTGCAGACACAAGCTGACGTGTCTCACTGTGCAGACGTGACCCTCCTCTGGAGTGAACTGTCTCATTGCAGGGTGGCACAGGACCTCCCCTGGTTTTCTGCATCAATTGTCCATGTAATTTAACATAGGGCAGCACCTCTAATCCATTTATTAAATGCAGTTTATTTGGAAAAGCTGCAGCGGGATAGCAATGGGCAGCAACTTCTCTCTCTCAAGCACCGCATACGTGGACTTCGCAAAGACCAGTCCTGAATCTCCTCATTTATGTGTGTGCAAACATCTGCACATGATGGATATTAGGTGAAAATGCAAATCCTAAAGCCCATCCTGAGCTTGAGACCAATTTTCTTAGACAAATAACTATTGGTAGTAAGCAAAAGGGAATTGGTGGCCACCCTCTCTGCAAGCCTTTGTAAACACAATTTCTGCTAGAAAACCATGCACTGAGACCATGGAGAAGTGCGAGCCCCGGGAATGCTCCTCCTAAGCAGACCTGGTTGCAGGAAATGATGTTACATTTGAACCCTTCTTGCTTATTTAAGTACTTATTAATTACTTTACTTGTCAGCTAAAGGTTATTTCAGCAGATTCTGGATTTATGCCTGAAATATAGAAAAAAGATAGCTGTTTTTTATGACAGAACAGTAATGTAACATTTCTAAGTAGATTTCTCTTATGGTGCTATTTATTTTTACAATTCATATTTATATTGAATAAACAAATATTTAAGAGAGTTTTAAAAAGTCATATTCAATTTATCATTAAGCCTACCAAAATCATTGGAAACGCTTACAGTTTGGGGGATTCTCATGCCTTCTGTAGATCTAAAAGCTACTGCTGAGAAAAACATGTTTATTCTAGTGACAAATGTGCTAATTTTTTGACAACACGTGTTCGGCACAGGCAGGGCCGCGATGTGCGCCCCGGGCTGCAGCTTCCCTGTGCGCGCGGACGGTGCTGCCTGCTCGGCAGCAGCTCCTCCCGCGCTGCCCTGCTCGGTGCCCGCAGCCCCCGCGCTGCCCATGCCCCCCATGCTGCCTGTGACCCCTGCTCGGTGCCCGTGCCCCCCGCGCTGCCCGTGACCCCCGCTTGGTGCCCGTGACCCCTGCTCGGTGCCCGTGCCCCCAGCGCTGCCCGTGACCCCCGCTTGGTGCCCGTGACCCCTGCTCGGTGCCCGTGCCCCCAGCGCTGCCCGTGACCCCCGCTTGGTGCCCGTGACCCCTGCTCGGTGCCCGTGCCCCCMGCGCTGCCCGTGACCCCCGCTTGGTGCCCATGACCCCTGCTCGGTGCCCGTGCCCCCCGCGCTGCCCATGACCCCCGCGCTGCCCGTGACCCCCGCGCTGCCCGTGCTCTCCTCGCTGCCCGTGGCCCCCGCGCCCCTTGCGGCTCCGCGGGCAGGCGGGAGCGCTCGGCTCGCACGGAAATGCCCGTTCGGGACATAACAGGAGGTAAAGCATTGCATTTCGCATAGACCATGCTCGCCACTGCCCCTGGCGTTACGGAACAGAACAGTGACAGGAAATCTAGGATTTAAAACATCAGCTAAATCCCTAGTGCCTGTGTCCGTGTGTCCGTGGGGCTGCCAGCACGGCACTGCCGCAAGGAGCACCTCAAACCTGCACCGGGAGCCAAGGCGGCTCAAGAAAACACAAAACGCAGGAAACAGGGGCTCTAGGCACGGGTGTCCGACACTCGCGTACGTACACGGTGCCTTGGCCTTTGCAGAAGATCTGAAGCTGCACCTTTCTCTCTGCCTAGGCACATGGCACAGGCGCCTCCAGCAGAATCTTGTTAAAGGTCACTGAGACATTAAGCCATCACAGATTAGGAGAAGCCAGAACTGAAGGCAGAAATCAGCTGTCCCCTCACCAAAGCTCCCAAATGGCTCCTTCCACATCCAGCATTGGGGAATGGGGTATGGGCAGGACCTGCATCCTGCCCCTTGCAAAAAGGGCTCGTGGGCTCCAAGCTCCTTCTGCTGGGACTGCCCCTCGCTGCTCCCTGCATCCCCGGGCGAGCAGGAGCACAGTCCCACTGCGAGCTCCAAACTGCTCCCTGGGCTTTGATTTAAGGGAGGCAACACTCATCTTAAAAAACACTGAGCCAAAATCTAGCTTTCTGCTGAAAAGCCATTTCAACAGACATTCCCAGGCACCTCTAATCATAACACAATGTGGTTTTGCTCATAACTATTGCAAATCCAACAGGCTTCGGAAATGAGGCACGCATTTATAACCAGGGCACATGCATGCACCTTGAACCAGGCTGGTCAATGGTGTGTGTTAGTGCGGACTGGCCAAGCCTCTCCTGGGGGTGTTGCTTTGTAAATCTGCTCTTTCTAAGAAAAGCTCCCCATGGTCACTCACTGATCTCAGTCAAATCCCAATTAAATTATAGCAGGGCGTTTCTGGCAGGAACACAGGGTTTGAGCTGGTGGAGAACCCTGTTTGAAGACGGATGTAGTCAGATGCAGATGCACAGGTCAAGCTCTTAAGCACAGCATGCATCACCGCAAACAGCACTAAGCCCAGGCTATTTCCAGCAAATACCACTTAGGACAAATAATTTCCAATACTTCTTGCATGGATCTCTCTGCATGCGGAAGTCGTGGTGGTTTAATCTCCAAAGCAGTGATCTTAGAGCAGCAAATCAACAACCTGCGTTCAAACGTGTTAAGATTTTGACACATGTTAAGATCTGACAGATGTTAAAATTAAGATTTGAATAGACATTCAGTTTAGAAAATGTACTGGAAAGAAAATGAGAAGAAAACTGATGTGATGAAGTACAAAAAAAGACAATTTCTCCTTCCAAGCTGAAAATTAGATCCTTTAGGTTGCTAGGAAAAGTTGAACCACTGATAAGTGATGGGGAGCCCCAGGCAGAACTGGCTCCAAGCAGTCCTGCTTGGACTGTGATTGCTCTGATTACTGGTACCAATCTGACTGCAAGGTGGGAATTCTACTTTATATCATTGTTTTTCGAAGATTTCAATATTTTTCATCTTTTAGGGAGGGAGAAAGGAGTCGAGGAAGCACTGGTCTCTCTGAGCATGACAAACTGACCTCAACTATCCCATGGGTTTCTACTCAGCTACCTATAAAAGGTAAGTGAATGTATTAAGAAAAATAAATATTATTCAGGAAAGTATTATGTTTTTTAATTCTCAAGCAAAACAATTATTTTCTTCTATTGTATTTGAGATATGTATCTTTAGAAGTCCTACGACTGTTTGCTATTCATACAAATTTGATGTGTATTTCATTATCCAATTAATAATATTTGTGAGTGACCATGGATCTAAAAAATAAAATTAGCACTTGCTCTACATCATATAGAAACACAATACCTAAATGACAGATTAAAGTAAAATGCAGATAAATAATTTTTACATAAACAAGCTGTTCAGATAAAAATTCACTCCCATCACTATATTAAATATTTTGATCTGAGCAAGACTGACTCCTAGTGATGTAATTAGGAATCAGTGATATAATATATATAACTATAAAATGAATCAGCTTTATGTTAATCAATCCTCCTTACCTTTCAGTAATTCTTTGGTTTCACTTCCTGTCTTGTATTTCCAACAGACATAGTTTCCTCGTCACCATTTGGTCCCTCTGGATGTTTTAGAACCACCCTAAGCATGGAAAATTCCAGATGTGATGTTGTCTTAATTAATCTCTGCTAAATCCAGATGTGTGCACTTGGCTTCAGTTGCCTTTTGGTGAATGTCATTCAACGTCATTTATTTCCAGTTCTTTCCTCCTCCATTTGTTCCAGAGGATTCATTTTTCTTTCCCGCCTTTGGAGAACTGTCCTCTGCAGAGTTGGTGCTTCCCTGCTTCCACGATTCAAGCCTTTCACAGCAGGGACAATACTCGCTTTTAGCTCCATTTTTCTCTCAGCTGAATTTTCCGTGGGAAAATGATAAGTCTTTGCCATCATTCCGGAACAGGAAATTATAAATTATTGTGCTATCTTTCTCAAAGTGCTGTAGGGCACGGTCTTATGAAACCTCAAAAAAAAAACCACCATCTTGTTTCCCAAAGGGTTCAGACATGGCTTCGTTTTTTTTCCCCCACACTGGCTGTGCGGGATATTCCACAAACCACGAGTTGTGGCCTCTGTTTTTCAGATCAAACACATTCTTCTGAAACTATCCACAACAGATTTAGTTCTCCTCCTTATTTGAACTGTTTGCAAAATACTTTTTCAAAGTATTTCCAAAGACCAAAACACTTTGTTTTCACTCACATTTATGTTTTCATAAGTTACCACTCAAGAGCTCATTTTTAAATCTTTCAAGATAGATTCTTAAATAGCTATGAATAACAAATATAAATGAGTGACATATAAAACAGGACGTGTTCACTTCTACACAGAAGCAATTTACTGCCTGCTTAGCAGGGAACGAAAACATATTCAGTTTATCTGAATTAGTATTCTGCTTTCTATGTAAAGCTGAAAGTGATTTCAAGCAGCAGAGATAAGGCTTCCTTGGAAGAAGTCTCTAACTGTTAAGAAGAGAGGGAAGGGGATTTTGGCTTTCTCCTCATCAGGTTAGTCAGAAATGCAGAGTCAGGGATTTCTGTCGCGCGGATTCCACGTGCTAAGACACTTCCAGACATCTTAATTTATCTTCACTCTCACGGGGCTGTAAAGATCTAACAGCTCTGCCATCTTCAGTGGCAAAATACAAGATATATTGGGGCTTTCTGAAATTGTAATGTCTTTTTTTCGAGCTTGGTAACCAACGCTGTCTTCCTGTTAATAACAGTATGAGCATTTCTAGCTTCCTCAGAAGGCTGAAACAAGGAAATATATAAAAACATGGATCAAAGAAAAGTATACACAGTTAAAAATAACATTACATTTCTGTAAGGGCTATTTATATATATTTGAATTATACAATTCATATGAAAGCATTTGTGTCTTCATATACAAATGGGAATTCTTCCTCTCAGTGACTCCCACAAGATGGTAGCGATGCCCTAACCTGCCCTCTCTGGAGCTGCCAGATTTTTATCTGCTGTTACTCAACTTGCCACCAAACAAACAGAAAAAAACAAGGTTCCCCCCAATGTCAAGGAGATGTTGCGTCTCCAATTTTCAGAAGACGCAGAAAGTACATAGTTGTAACTGTCACGTGGTGGTGCTGCTAGTGTCCAAACCCAAGGTCTTCCAAAAGCCTCATGGGTTTCCATTCTGGGGAGATCTGGGATGCCAGGTGACTCCACAGATCCCGGGCAGCAGCAGCGATGCTCTGCTCGCCACGGAGCAGACACTGGAGAGCTCCCAAGTGCTTACCTTTTGCATGGAGCCTGCTGAACTATGACCAGAGAATGAAAGCTAAAGAGAAAAATAAAAATAAAAATAAAAACTGAAAAGGGAAGGGAGGAGAGGAAAAAATGGAAGAAAAGAAAGAGAGTAAGATTTTACAGTGTTTAGTGAGATATAGGCCATGGTTACAGACAGAGCACAACAAAACTGAGAGAAGCGCGGAGGACAAGTAACTTCTACAGGGCGCTAGACTATGTCCCAATCCCCATCGCACCCCCAGCATCTGTCCTGTGGTGAGGACCACATCTCCTGAACCATCACACCAGCCTAAGGCCCCTGAGTAGCTCAGGAAAAACTGGGAGGAAAAGAAGTTAGCTGAATGCTTTCAATAGTTCAAAAAGAAAAGTGCTGCTGACAGTTGAGTTTAGTTTGGGGAGAACGTTCAACCCAAACCCTCTCGAGACAGGAGAGGAAAAGCGACTGGAAATCCTTGCCCATACAGTGTGCGTGCCCACATCGCTGAGCCTGCCACCTGCTTCCTGAGGGGGCTGGACACCCCCAAGCCCTCATCTGCTTCCACAAACTTCACATCAAGGTCTGTGCTCAGGATCTTAGTGAGGGATGGCAAAAGGAAAGCCTGGCTTAAGCTTTACACCACTCTTTCTCAAATGAACTAATGTGAATGTGAAATGTTTCCCTCAAGCTCATTGCACCAACAAACATAAGCTGGGAATGAAGATCTGGAAAGGCCACTTTTCGTGAGTTACTTTTTGCTTGTCTCTCTGCTGGCTGTTTTCACCAAAGAGTGTTGAAATCTCGGTGGGGGGAAGCAACAGTGCCCATGCTGCCTAGAAGGGCACAAATGGGAGCATCAACACTGCATGTAGTTCAGACAAGAGCTCTGGACATTGCTTAGTTGGACACAGCATAATTGAGGAAAATTCACGTGATATGTACAACAATTGTAATGCACAAAAATGTTACCATAAGCAATGTTAGCATGAGCAAAAATTATAGGAAAAAAGTATTCACAACAATGTGTTTTGAAACACTCTTCTCTTAGCAAGGATGAAATGAATATATGGTCATACACAATTGCTTCAGTTGCATCACCTTACCTTTTCCTCTAATTCTTTTATTTGTCTTTTTTGCCCTTCAATTCTTTCTTCTAGCTCTTTAATTCTCTGTCAGATTTAAAATAAAGATTTTTTATTAATTAAGCATAGATGTACCACAGAAGTAACAAAAGGTACAATTTCTATCTCTGAAAATAATGCATGTACTGTGTTTCTAGACAAAATGGTGTTTTAGGCTGAGTCCTCCCTAAGTGGAGCATTGACACAGTCTGTATGACAAACCCAAGAAAACCAAAATGCCCTGTTTTGGGGGCTAATTCGAGGCAGCCCCAAACCACCCAAGCAGCCCATTCTCCATGGCGAACATGCTGGAGCTCACGGTGCTCGCCCGCGGAGGCCGTCGGCGCCAGCGCGTACCTGCTGCGCGTGCTGAACGAGCTCCATCCTTTCACGCAGAATCTGGGCGTCCCGCTCGCGGAGCTCACTCATCACCTGCCGCTTCCACTGCTCTACCGCGCTCTTCAGCTTGTCTTTCTCCTCTTCTGAAAGAAGTTCGGAAATTTTGGCTCCAGCTTCTTGCTGCAGGGCATCATAGAGCATGGCTTCTAATTCCAGAATTTGCTAATCAAAAACAACATGAGGCTGTCAGCTCAATCTCTTCACTGGTCAGTTGAGGATTTTGTGG
This sequence comes from Nothoprocta perdicaria, assembly GCF_003342845.1. Taxonomy (NCBI): domain Eukaryota; kingdom Metazoa; phylum Chordata; class Aves; order Tinamiformes; family Tinamidae; genus Nothoprocta; species Nothoprocta perdicaria. The sequence continues at coordinate 1,167,311 of NW_020454894.1, read as the reverse complement.
GGAACTGAAGATATCGCCCCAAACAGTGGGACTTGAGGGATAGAGGGATAGACAGTGATAGAGGAGGTGTGTGCTGAACCCCTGCAACTGCCAGTGTCTTGAACCAGCTAGGTTAAAGAGCCTTCTACGAAGCTGTTCCCAGCAGTTCCTCTGGGAGACTTCTAAGATTTGAGAGGCCTCATCTCCAGGAAAGAAAATCTGTCAGCTTCGCAATGTTCTTGCATTCCCAGGCTGCACCCGGTGTATATAATAAAAGAAGCCTTAATAAGAAGAAGCCTTATTTTTTACTTCACTGCATTAGAAAATCTCACATCCACCTAGTTGGAGGGTAGATATATCCTCCAGCTTGATACTGAGTGAGAGATGAAACAGGGAGTGATGCAACCTTTGCATAGAATCATAGAATCATAGAATCATAGAATCATAGAATCATAGAATGCCGAAGGTTGGAAGGGACCTCAGAGGTCATCGAGTCCAACCCCCCTGCTCACGCAGGGTCACCCAGAGCACGTGGCACAGGGCTGCATCCAAGCGGGTTTTAAAGATCTCCAAAGAAGGAGACTCCACAACCTCTCTGGGCAGCCTGTTCCAGTGCTTTGTCACCCTCACAGTGAAGAAATGCTTCCTTAAGTTCCTGTGGAACTTCCGATGCTTCAGTTTGAAGCCATTTCCTCTAGTCCTATCCCTGCCCACCACTGAAAAGAGGCCGCCCCCCTCCTCCTCACTGCCTCCCTTGAGGTATTTATACACGCTGATCAGGTCCCCCCTCAGCCTCCTCTTCTCCAGGCTGAACAGACCCAGCTCTCTCAGCCTTTGCTCATATGGCAGATGTTCCGGGCCCCTGATCATCCTCRTAGCCCTGCGCTGGACTCTCTCCAGCAGCTCCACATCCCTCTTGTACTGGGGAGCCCAGAACTGGACGCAGTACTCCAGATGTGGCCTCACCAGGGCTGAGTAGAGGGGGATGATCACTTCCCTCGACCTGCTGGAGACGCTCTTCTTAATGCACCCCAGGATCCCGTTGGCCTTCTTGGCCACCAGGGCACACTGCTGCCTCATGGTCAACTTGTCGTCCACCATGACACCCAGGTCCCTCTCTGCGGGGCTGCTCTCCAGCAGGTCCACCCCTAATCTGTACTGGTGTCCAGGGTTATTCCTCCCCAAGTGCAGGACCCTGCACTTGCCCCTGTTGAACCTCATGAGGTTTCTCGCCGCCCAGTCCTCCAGTCTGTCCAGGTCCCTCTGGATGGCAGCACAGCCCTCAGGGCTATCAGCTACTCCACCCAGTTTGGTATCGTCGGCAAACTTGCTGAGGGAGCACTCCAGCCCTTCATCCAGGTCGTTCATGAATAAGTTGAGCAAGACCGGACCGAGAACTGACCCCTGGGGGACACCACTAAGTACAGGCCTCCAGCTGGACTCCGCACCATTGACAACCACTCTCTGCACCCTGCCATCGAGCCAATTCCTAATCCACCTCCCCGTCCACTCATCTATCCCACACCTTTGGAGCTTGCCCAGGAGGATGCTGTGAGGGACAGTGTCAAAAGCCTTGCTCAAATCCAGATAGACCACATCTACCGCTCTGCCCTCATCTATCCAGCTAGATATTCCTTCGTAGAAGGTGATCAGGTTAGTCAAGCAGGATTTCCTCAAGCATGTCCCTTCCAAGGATGGTAACGTGTCTCGGAGCTCTCTGTGACTGCAGAGGTATTGCAGTATTATGCCTGAGCCTCTAGACAGACTGAATGCAAAGGCCACAGATGACTTTTATGATAATTTGGCTGAATTCAAAATTAGTATCAACATTTTTCTGCATCTGAGGTTGCTGGTTTTATAACTAACAGGCTTAGCAAGCTCAGGGAAAGAGTGCTGAATTTGTGAGAATAATAAAACAGGGCATCAGGACTTACAGATAGTGCTGCTTCTTGAAAGACAGTAACTGTGTTGTCTCTGCAGCGGTGAGAGATGGAACTACAGTGAATGGTCTGCCCCTCCCAGGCATACGTTTAAAAGAAGATTCTGCATTCACCTTTCAAATAATGCCAGCATTCTCGCTGAACTTAACTGCCCTTACACAATGACATTATTTGAACATGTTACTGTTGGGCTCCTAGCCTTGGCTATATGATTGTTATACCTCTCTAATTATACTGACTTTTTAAGGAGAAAAAAAAGGAATAGGGAGATTCACTGTTGTTAAAGCAATTGCACTAGTAGCCACTGTGCTAGCCAAATATTTTTTATAGAAAAATGTGAAAATTATACAAATCCTACAGTTACAGGTGGTGGTAATCTGTTGGTTGTAATAAGAGGAGGGAATTCCTTTAAAACAAATCGATGCCCACAGCTCAGCAACTGAGCAGGGCTGCAAAGTCCATTATAGCCTAAGGAGTGTCGAGCCCCCTCATACTGATTTTTCTCACCTTGTGAGCTTGATCCAAGGACTGTTTCCTGAAGTCAAGCTCATCATCCAGGTAACCCTTTTGCTTGCTGAACAGCTCCTACAGACACAGAGATGAAGTTAGGGCAGTGACCATGGCAGGAAAATAGCTGTTCTTTTTGTTGCCTGCCATCCCTCTGCCTTCCTGCCATTGCTCAGTACCTTTTCGTTCTCAAGATCCAGCATCTTCTGTTGCAGTGCAGACTCAGTCAGTTCGATCTGCTGCAGCCACTGCAGATGAAAACAGACAGTGCCAGATGAACACACTGGGGGGACACCGACTGCCTAAGCCAAACGTCTCGGAGCAGCCAAACCCGTGCTCAGCCTTCCCTACCACGCTAGGAGATGCCATTACATATCTCAGCTAGTCATTTTAATGCAATAAACAAAAGAGAAAAAAATGTATTACAAAAATGTGTACACCAATTCATAAGCATTATTTCAAAACCTACCCATACTAATGTTTTAAAAATTTGCTAGGTAAACAACATTTTAAAATAAACAATGTCAGCCTGAATGAGATGTTCACTTTGAGAAAAACTAGTGCAAGTCAAATTCCACACAAGGAATCGTGGCATTCTGTGCAGAAACTATTTCTATTACAGGCTTTTTCAAATAGACTACCCTGACAAAGCCATATGCTTTTATAGCATAAGTAAATGTATAGGTGATGCAATTGTTCTTACCTTTTCAGCCAATGTGAGAACTGTCCTTGCCTGTATGACAACTACTTGCTCTTCGTTGGTCAGATTCTGCACCAAAAGCAGAATACAATTAAAACAAATCCCAGCGTCTCATTATCAGTCCACTACTTGGGCTCTATTGCATTAAATAAATATGAATTAAAGATGCTTGAGGAACAACAAATCAAAGTAAATAAAATTAGTATGTTGATGCAAAGCTGTTGTAAAACCATCTGTAACTGTTAACATTGAATTGTGATCAACACATAACTAATTATTTTAAAACTTCGATATCTACAAAAGAAAACAGTGTTGACACTGGATCTTCTCTTCCTCCAGCAGGGAAGGAACCCACAAGTACAAAACAAGATCAGGCTTGGCTGGGTGCTACTCAGTAAAGACATGCAACCATACGATTTCTGTGGTTTTTTTACACACAATCCTTATCCTGCAATGCCAAAAAGCATGATTTTGGAAAATTCACTAAAATGAGAGGTTTTTGTTTTTGTTTTTTAATTAAAATATGGAAATCATGAATTGGTTGGCTATTGCTGACAGTCTTCAATTATTAAAATAACATTTGAGAACCAGGGACTAAAAGAGAGTTACCAGTTGACTGGCAATGCCCTGGCAATGCCCTGGGAACCCACGTGGTGGGTTTTCTCTATGCCACTCGCTTTGTCAAGCGGGCTCCAAAGGGGCCGCTTTGGCTGCTGCACCACCTTGCTTTTATCAAGGGTGCCAACACTATGGGTCTCTGCTACAAACTGTGTTACCTCCCAGGCAGCTCTGTTGGGCCATGGAACAGTTACAGATTGCAAGGCCTCTCATCCCAGACCAAAGTCCCACTTGAAAGACATGAAGACGACACTGTAGCGAGCCAAGGTCTTAAAGCCTGATGCTGGCACACAAGGATTACAACAGCTGTTTTTAATGAAGTTCTGCCTTTTGGACAAGAGTATTTGGACATCCATTATGACACAATTTTTTTTTTGTTCATGTGCTGTCCTCCTTTTTGCAAGAATTACTCTATTGGGGAGTACTCAACAAATACTGGGGGGAATTCAATAAAGGAAGTGGAGGCTTCACTGGCAAAGGATTTCAGAATTACTTTTATTTACGTCAGTGTGAATATTATTAACCGCTGCAGTAATCATTGCACTTTAGTTCAAACCCCCTGTGAGCTCCTGGCCTGACGCTGTGGAGCAGAGCACAAGAGACCTTGTGCACAAAGTGCAGAATATATGGATGTACATATGCATAAACATAGGATTTTACATACTTAATGCATGTATTTATGTAATTTCAAAATGGTAGAGGGAAAACAATTATTAATTGTTTTTCCTTTCATTGCTTTGTTGTAACTCCTTCTGTTTAATGCCCTCATTATTATCTAAGATTCACAGTGATAGTCAAAATTAAAATGCACAGCTGATGAAATTCAGAAGCAAAGCAAACGCAGAGCAGGCAAATAAGCAGATCTATAGGAGCAGTGGCTAGGAAAAAAAAAAGTGTTTTTTTTTTCTCATACTATTAACAGTTTAAAAGTATTTTTATAACATTAAGGTATTCTGACACATCTGACACATCTATCAACAAAAACCTTAAAAAGCTGCAAAACACTTAGCTTGTAGCCCATCCTTTGCTCACAGCGAAGACAGGTTGTGCAACGGAAAGCCAAGAGTGCTGTGCCACGCTGGCATACAGACAAGAATTTATCAAAGCATGCACAATTTATTAAAGGAACATACACTTACGGCGTTATCCCCTAAAATGTCCAATTTTTTCATCAGCTCTGCTACTTCTATATCCTAAGAAGAGAGAAAACCAGGAGTTTGAACAGATAGCTTAATTTTTTTTGGCAAAAAGAAATAGGAAATGAGATCCCTTACTGTAACGCCTTCAGCCTCGCAGTACACTTGCAGGGGGCTTTTCCCCTCCTTAAAAGGAATGTGATGGAAGTTGATAGCAGGAGATCTCCTTTCTCTCTCCTGAAATCAAAATAACAGTGTGTGGTTACTCACCACTGTGCTTTGCATATTTCAACTTTGTGATGAACCAGATACACACTATCCGAGAACTGTCAGCTCTGCACCAATGTGAAGGAAACGTCCCCAGGTTGGTTGTTGCGTGCGGGGAGCACAGGGGGCCGTGTCCGTGTGCCCGGCGTGGCACGGGCCGTGTTCCTGGCCCACGGCTGCTGCACGGGGCTCAGTCCGGCAGGGACGGCCTCCCGCGCGCAGTGGGCACCCAAAGAGAGGCACCAGCCTCCCCGGCACCAGCCACGGCTGCTGAGCCATTTACCACATGCGCCTGCACGGACACGATGTACTTACACCTGTCAGCATTTATATTCCCTGGGCAAGTGGCTGTCTTGTTAGTTTCTCTCTAAAATACATGGAAAATGGAGTTTCCAAGGGCTTTCAGATTCTGTTTATGTAATTAACAGTACAGAAAACGGAAGCCTTAGTGGAGTAAACAGAGCAGTCTAGGCCACATGATTCCTTCTCTGCAGGTTTAGTAAGATTTTGGCAAAGAAAATGAAAAGCTGATGGTTATTTTTGATATGCTCCGTAGAACAGATTGAATAGAGCAAAAGTGCATCTGTATCCTGAAGCAATCTTCTGCATCTGAAAACTGCTTATGTAGTAAAGCACTATAAGAGCCTGTCAGGATGCCCGTATGGATCCCTGCTTTTTCTATTTTGCCTTCGCTTTGTACCAAACACTTTGGCAAGGTTCAGTGAAACACTGATCTTTGGAATAAACCTTGAGGAATTCCAATATCCTTGTTGCCTTCTGGTAATAGATTCACAGAGCAGGTAAAAAGCACAGGAGTTGTTAGCATTTGCTTACTTCAAGCTCTAATATTCTGAACTCCAGGAGCTCATTCTGATCTTTGGCATCCTGAACATCATGCTTTAATCGAGCTTCCTCTGCTTCCATTTGTTTTATCTGCAAAACGAAGCAGTATGGGTTAGCACCTTTTTCACAGTTCCACTGGCGACGAGCCAGGTGGCCGCTGGGCAGAGACTCAGCCCGCAGCAGGGGACACCCTGCCCCTCGCAGGCTCCTGAAGCGCCGCTGGACTCTGTGCTTGGCCTGGGTCCCCGTCCCACAGCAGCTCTGTGCCCCAGGCACGCAGGCAGGCCAGGCTCTGGCCAGGGCTGCTCGTCCTGCATGCTGTCTCGAGCCAGCTTTCCATGCTATTTGAGACTGGCTTCCTGAGCAAGGTATTACCTCAGATGCAGCCCAGCTTGGGGCCGCGGGCACGTGGGGAGCTGGCGACCTGCCCCTCAGAGCCCTTTCTCCCCGTGATGCAGTGGGCGCCTCAGCAGCTCTGGTGATTTACAAAGAGCTACTTATCCCAGGCGAATTGCTTGCAACAGGGCTGTGTGAAATAGGTTAACACTTCAAATATACACCTTGCTAAATGCCTTAAACTACAAACACTGTTTCAGTAATACAGACAGAAACACTGAGCACCTTCTCTACAAGTTCTTGATTTCTTCTGTACAATGCTTGCTTCTCCTCAATCCACTTCATGTCCTTGAAAAACAAATCAATATTATAGTTAAAGCTGGCAATACATAACATAAGCACAGAGCAAATGTTTCATGTGATCATTTGCACAGAGAAGACAGAGTAGCATTGCATAAGAAACTGTAATTTCACTATATCCTATCAAATGAAAGCTTGACTCTACAATCTGAATGAAGTTTGCAGTACATAGGTGCAATATAAGCACTCTGATGATTAAAAATCTTTCAGCTCAAAAAGAACATCCCTTAACAGCGATGTTTCTAGCTATTCAGTTACTGAACCCAGGTACTACTGAATTTCAATTATACTGAAAAAAATAACATTATAAACCTTGTTTTAAAATGAATTACTTATCGTGCTGGATACTAAAATCGACCCAAAACAGCTGGAAGTTTATCAGGAAGATTATCAGCAATAAGAGGCTAAGCTGGAGAGCTAATGATAAATGATTTAGCATTATATTAAAATAATTTTTAAAAATTATGTTTCATTCTTTAGACTGGAAGAGCTAGAAGCAGGCTGGCAATATTTCTTGAATTTTCACCTTGGAGAAGGAATATTTGCAGTGTGCGAAGCTGCAGCACCTCCCACACTGGGAGAGCCACGGAGCTGCTGGAGGACCCTGAGCCAGCCAGCTCGGTGCACCACTAAGGAAACCTCCCAGGAAGAAACTTGTGTTTGGGCAACATTGCAACGCGGAGTTTTATAATAGCAGCTACATGGAAACATATGCGACTGGCAAATATTTTGACCTGCTGTCAAAGGGAATGCAAATGGCAGGCAGCAAGCCAGGAACGCAGTGCTGGCTGGGAGAGGCGGTGAGCAGCAACCTCCGAGCTGCACGGGCACGTGCCTGGTGCTGGGACCCGCTGGGCACAATCCAATCTCAAGGTTCAGCAAGCAGAGAAACTACTGAGCTCGACTTGAAACACGGTGGTGGCACAAAACCAGATCTCCTGCAGCCAATGACTAAGTTAAAATCACTCAGCACAGTAATTCCATACTGCCTTCTCAAAGCAAGCCCCAAGCACATCCGCACATCAGATCTGCTGGGGTGAACACTGACTGCGTGTTCGGGAGGGACACAGCAAGAGAGCAGAGGGCAATTCAAGCTATTGGCAATTAGGAGACGCAGATACATTAATTGATTATTTGAGCAGAGGCCGTGGATTTGTTAAGTGCAGGAAAGCAAGCTGAGCTTATGTGCTCAGTTATGTGCTCACTTCGCTGTATATTTTAAAACAAAATCATACAGTTCTAAAAATAGATGTGTGCTCGCAACCTCGTTGATCAATATGCAGCACATGTCCATCATGCCTCCTTCTCCTCTCGGGCTTCTCTACTAAAGACTTCAGTCACTTTTCACTCAAGCAGAATGTGTCGATTCCTTAGCCCAAGTGAGAGCTCCAGGCGGAGACTAAGGGATGTGGGAGAACCTCTGCTCTGCACCTACTTGAAGCAGTGATGGGGAACGTGTCTGCAAGCTCAGTTCCTCTCCGGTTGTGCAGGGAAACTCAGTGGCACACGTGCAGTTCTGTGCTGGGCTCCTAGGACAGGATGGACAGGGATCAAGCCCAGTGAAGGGCCTCAAGGCTGAGTAAGGGACTACAGCATCTCTCATACAAAGAGATGCTGAGAGAGCTGGGACCATTCAGCCTGGAGAAGAGAAGGCTCAGGAGGATCTCACCACTATGGACAAATATCTAAAGGGGGAAAGCAAAGAAGATGGGGCCAGACTCTTCTCAGTGGTGCCCAGGGACAGGAAAAGAGACAAGAGGCAGAAACTGAAGCACGTGAAATTCCATCTTAACATAAGAAAATACTTATTTATTGTGAGGCTGAGTGATCACTGAGCAGGCTGCCTAGAGAGGTTATGCAGTTGCCATCCCTGGAGGTATTCAAGTCACGACTAGACATGTCCCTGAGCGACCTGCTCCAGAGGAGCCTGATTAAACTGGACCTAGCTGATCTCCAGAGAACCCTGCTATCCTAAGCTATCCTGTGGTTTTGTCGTTCTGCAAGGGTAGTTCACCAATCTCCAGTATAAACAGCAGCTTTCCCATATACAAATACTGCTTTTGTAGGTGTGTTTTGCAATTGGCAATGAAACAGCTATCTAAAGCTAGCCTCAAAATCATTCTGCACATGTATAAACACTTAACTACCACTATGATCTTCAATGTTATCCTGGGGTGCATTAAGAAGAGCGTCTCCAGCAGGTCGAGGGAAGTGATCATCCCCCTCTACTCAGCCCTGGTGAGGCCACATCTGGAGTACTGCGTCCAGTTCTGGGCTCCCCAGTACAAGAGGGATGTGGAGCTGCTGGAGAGAGTCCAGCGCAGGGCTATGAGGATGATCAGGGGCCTGGAACATCTGCCCTATGAGCAGAGGCTGAGAGAGCTGGGTCTGTTCAGCCTGGAGAAGAGGAGGCTGAGGGGGGACCTGATCAGCGTGTATAAATACCTCAAGGGAGGCAGTGAGGAGGAGGGGGGCGGCCTCTTTTCAGTGGTGAGCAGGGATAGGACTAGAGGAAATGGCTTCAAACTGAAGCATCGGAAGTTCCACAGGAACTTAAGGAAGCATTTCTTCACTGTGAGGGTGACGGAGCACTGGAACAGGCTGCCCAGAGAGGTTGTGGAGTCTCCTTCTTTGGAGATCTTTAAAACCCGCTTGGATGCAGCCCTGTGCCACGTGCTCTGGGTGACCCTGCGTGAGCAGGGGGGTTGGACTAGGTGACCTCTGAGGTCCCTTCCAACCTTCGGCATTCTATGATTCTATGATTCTAAGGGTACATTTTTTAGAAACAAATCCCCACACTATGGCCATTTTCAGCACAAGACTGGGGAAAGGAACAGCAGGCTGCCAGCATGCAGTACCTGTCCCTGCTCCGCAAGTGCCTTCTCGAGGTCTTCTATCTGAGCCTGAGATCTCTGTATTTCTGCTTGGAGCTGCTCACGTGTCTGTAGGAGAGGAGAAAAAAATACATCAACTTTTTCTAAACTCCAAAGGCTAATACAGAAATGCAGACAATATTTTATGCGTATCCAATACTTAAAGCAAATGATTTTTAAAGACTTTTGGGAGAGTTAATTTGCAACTAAGCACAGTATCAGTCAGTCACAAAAAGAAGTGTATAAATGGTGTAATTTTAAGATTTAAATGAGCAGCATCCTATTTAGTAGATATTAGGATAGCAAAAGATGAACTGCTTCTTGTAGTTGAATATAAGAGTCTTCCTTTAGCAGCTTTTCCTTGTTTTCTGGACAATAACTGTAATTATTATTAAGTATTCTATCTACTAAATATGGTTTTATGGAACACTTTCTTTACTCATAGTGGCACCCCAGCTATGTTAGGATGATCTATAAACTTTCTGTACAAAAGACTTCTGGAGAACAGAGAAATTTGAAGGCTGCAACAAACAACAAAAATGTCTCCAAGTCTTCTGTTTCTTTCATAACAGCTCAAAAATCTCAGCTAAGTAGCAATGAAAATTCTTTGTCTTCAGCTTCAGCTTTGATAAAGTGTCTTCCGAGCACAGTGAGTCTGGTGAGCACAGATGACTTTACCTGGCATATAGACATTGCTGATTAACTAAAAAGTCTCGGGAAGAAACAGTTTTTTCTTATTAGTTCTCCCTAGTATACTCCTATCGTGGATGTGACACTGCTCCTTGGGGCGTGCGGCAGCTGCAGCCGATGGGGAGGCACATTCTGAACCTCTCCGTGCGAGGAGCCATTTCAAACTGGGTCTCCAAGCAGATTTATTTCTCCTTATTGACTATAAAGTGAAATAAAGGAAGCTGTCAGGTGGCCCAGGCTGGATCATGTGAGCATCTCCTCACCTTGCCATCTTTATCTACCTCCACACTTAGCATTCCTGGTCAGCTTATCTACAAAATAGTTGTAGAGCCAAATCAGACCCAGATTCTCTTCTCCTCTTAGACTTCTGTCTGTTTGCTCAAAACAGAACTTTCCCCTTAATTTATTATATTTAGCATCACTTTCTTTGCCCCAAGCAGTTAAATGCTACACTGAGACCTCCTGACTCCCTATAATACACACAACTTATTTGTAATAAATGCAATGTTTTATTCTAGGTAATAAATTGCCACCATATATGGCTGAAGTTACATGAGCTCTGAGGCACACAGGACTCTGTAATCAGATTAAGAAAATGGATCTCTTTAAACTATAAACTTTCTAAACATTTTAGAAGGAATCATGTAAACTCACAGAATCCTGAAGGATTAAATGCCATGCTTTATATAAGCTAAGGCTAGACATATTGGATTTTTATATATATAGAGAGAGTATGGTTTAAGAGTTTCTTATAAAAGGTCCTTCAGGAGACAGGACACAGAGCTAATTCTAGAGATAGCAGAGCACACTGGCAAGAATTGCAGTTTTAAAGAATGTGTAAACAACCTGAGCAAGTAAAATTAAAAAAAGTATATACAATTACAATTCTTTATTTTCATGTAATATAAGCCATTTAGACCTTAACTTCTCGTTCTGCATCCAATGTTCCTCCAACCTGTTCTTGCAATAGCGCATACGCTCGCTGCAAAGCCTGGTATTCCATTGTCAGCTGCCGAAATCTCAGCTCTGTTTCTTCCTTGGCCATTCCCTAGAAATGTTAAAAGCAAATATTGATTGTATCAGCTGTTTTTTTCCTGCAGTGAAAGTAAAGAAGCCACAAGAATTAATAGTCTCTGTTTTATATAAAAAGTGCAAAAATTAACATTACTCTTAAAATACAATTCCCCAGGCCCAATACAGATCTTTCTCAAGTGCTCTGACATCAATTCTTTCTTGTCAGGCACCTACCTCACTGAAATGCAAAATAAAAAAGGGAAAGTTTTTTTTCCCTCAGGAAGACACAAAACTCCCATCTGGTAATAACTGCTGAGAACCCCTCTACTACTGCACAGTCATCACATTCAAGGGGGAAAAAGCTAATTTGTTGAAACAAGAAAATTTTCCAATCTGTGAAAAAGGCCAAGCCAAATCATCCTGCTAAATTATCAAAACACTAATCTAGAGTTAATACTTGTAGGAATGGTGACATCAACATGCAAAGGACCCTTCATCTCTTTACTCTCCTCCCAATATCCAAAATCAATGCTTCCATGTGATGTTGACTGGAATATTTCATTCAATATAAAAGGAAATGACACTGCTGGATGCACACATGAACTTCATGCTATCTGAACGGGGGGAAAAAAAAGGGATTTCAATACAGTAATGAAAAATAAATAAATTTATACATATAAAAATAAATTCCCATTTCACGTTGTGCAGCACATGTAGTATCAACTCATGTATCTTCATGATAGATAAAGGAATTCTTTAGAATTCCTTTTTAACAAATCTAATTACAATCCATGAAACAGATGAAATGGCAGATCAGAAATCACAGCTAAAGACTTGAGGCGTAGAACATTAACCAACATTCCCATTACTAAATTTAATACTCATTTTTATTTTTCCAATCAGAGGTGCCAGAGGAATGATATAATAAATCAGAAATATTATTAATAATTCAGAGCTTAAACACACAGAGAATTACTTAAATATTATCAGTATGTTCAGTGAATACCTCTTCCAAGTCATCATCAGGGGTGCAAGGGGTCTGGTCTGTTCGGTCAGTGTGATACGAGATGGAAGAACCATCAGACTCCAAGGAAGCTTCTTCGTCGTAGCCATAGAACGTCTCCACCACGGGCTTGCGATCAAACGACACCGTGTGAGAGCAGCTCAAGCATGCAAAGCAGCTACAGCATATTCACGTGAACTGGTCTGCACATTGCAGAGGGAAATAGTGATCTGGAAACCCTGGAAACTCTCCTGACCTCCGCCTGTCCAGGACGTGATTATATGCACACACTCCCGCGCAAAACTGAATTCACTGTAGTCCAAATCATCAGCTGTTTTCCACTGTGCTGCTTTTAGAAAAACACAATCGGTTCTCACCATTTATGTTGTGAAGTTTTTTTCCCACCAATGCTGGTGCTCTGTTATAACTACTTAAATGGCTGCATTTTTGCATTCGCTATGAGCTAGTGTGGTGCCAAACCAGGTCAAAGCTCTTGTTGTTTTTGATTTATGCATTTTCCTTCCTATTTCTTTAATTAAGGGAGATCATCCATTTTCTACTGTTTTTATTCCCCACTTCTCCCCGTCTTCCCCCTGTCTTAGAGAGAGAAGGAAATTCTTCATTAAAATGACTTTCCCTTATTCTATTCCCATTACCATAATGTCCTTTATGTTATTATCACATTTTTCACTGGAAAAGTTAGATTTTGAAGAAATGTTCTATTTGAAAATTTGTTGATATTACTTACTACAGTGATAATATTATTATTTAAAGAAATTCATTTTTTGCACTCAAAGCTACTTTCTATACAAAAGAATGTTAATGGCAATAAGGAAATGTTTATTTTTAAATGTTTGAAAGTCAAAGAAGACATTATGAGCATATTTTTTAAAAATATTTTTTTTAAAATGGGCATTTACAAAACATTTCTATATTTTGAATTTTTGTTTTAAATGGTGGTGGGTCATTTTCAGAGGAGTAAGCACTAACTCTGATGCAGCAGCCTGGTTTCCACGCATGTGCATGAACACAGCGCTGGCCACTCAGTATTTCTCTGGTGCTCCTTTGCTACACAATAAGAATTAGGGATTTGACTTCACACCAACTATAATTCATTATTTATAGATTTCAATTTAATTCTTGATAAGCAGAACCCAGCTTACTCTCCTCTCCATTACATTACGCCTTACAGTGCTGTTGCTATGTTAATGTTTATATTATCATTCTGTCAATTATTCATTAACTAACATTTTCTTTTTCTCTGAGCTCTAACTGCTCTGTAGCTGCTGAGTGTAATCAACAGTTTCTACATGAATTATTTACAGCCTATATGTTTTTCAAGCAGTACCATTACAAGATGGTTTAGCAATGTGGTAATTCAAAAAAAATCTGCCTTCCCTTAAGCAAGAGGCTATTGCACTTCCCAGAGGAGCTGAAAGCGTTTGCAGCAAAGGCACGACATGCAGGTGCTAAAAAGGCCCCGTGGAACCATCTCTCTGTCCATTGCAGGGGCATTAGATATCGTTCACAGATATCTTGGTGCCAAGCCTCACATCAGAGGAAATGGTTGAGGGGCAGCGACTTGGCTGCACCACTGCCCTAAGCTGAGCCCTCTATTTAAAGTATCAGAATGTACTTTAAATGTACACTCTATTACATTTAATAGGACGAATGTCCTTGAACAACTCGACCCAGCTTTAAAGAGCAATGGCCCAAAGCTTCAAGTCATTTCTAGTTCTGTGCACTCTATGGACTCTGAATTGGCTCCCTGTTCCCTGGGAGGAGCCCGAGCATTCCTGCCTCTCGAAGCTGGGGCGTAGATGCTTCCCATTCGCTTGGTTCGGAGGAGCTCACCCACCCACCCGCTCGCTCGGCAAGACACTGTGCTCATCTGAATGAGCATTTCGCTTTACCTTGGGGATTCTTGTCATTTTTCTCCTTTGTTTCCTAAATCTTAACAGCTTATCACGTTCCTGAAAGAATCAGTTAGATATGTTAGCTGTTTTAGGGTATCTATAACTTAAATTCATTGTGTTCAGATTAGCAGTCACTAGATAATCAAAAAACCCCAGTGTCAGTGCTGGCCCAACTATCTGCTTCCATCACTCAAATCTGATCGCACTCAAAGCACATCTCAGCCTGTAACAGGCTAGTGCCAACTGCCCAGGGATCCACACGAAAATCAGGATGACAAAAGAAAGCTGACTGTAATTAGTGCAACACACTGACAAGTTAAGCACTAAAGAAACAACACACGTTTTATCAGTACACAAGAAGGTGGCTTAACCTTGGGAAATGCTTCACCAACAAGAGCAGAGAGAAGACCCTTCACAAGATGGGCAGGGCACTGATTCAGAAGTATGGGATAGAGAAGGGAAGACAGGAAGACATTTCTAGCATGGCCGCAACGTTCCCCAAAAGCAGCCCCTGCTCCTCGGAGACCGTGGGCTCCTTGCTCCCACTTGCTGGCTGTGCCCATGGTGGTCTCTCATAAAAATCCAGTCAGACACATCTAACTGCTGCTGACAGGGCCTCTCACAGAAATCTGCATAGCGTTAACCTGCTCTCTGAATACAGAGGAAAGCAACAATAAACATTATTACAATCTACATGATCTCCATGAACACTGCTTTAAAGATGAATATGAAATTAAATTTATACTTTACTTACTATGACGCTCTTTACAAAGCCAGCAGTTTCCAGGGTCTAACAAAAAAGGAATAAGATAATGTCTATAAGTGCAAATATATATATTTTAAAAGTATTTTCTTGAAGTAGTCTTAAAAAACACGATCATTTCAGATACAGATTTCATTCTTCCTTTTTTTTCTTTTTTTTCTTGCCCTCCCCCACCTGATATATGACTGTCTGGCCACTAAAAGCTAATTGTTTGGCGGTTTTCATGTATGTTCTTCATTTCTTATATGAAGAAACAAACCAATAAGTGCTTCATATCTAGAGCTCTACACATACTGCTAGCAGCACCTCGTTGAGGGTGACAGAAGATGCGTGAACAGAAGTGACCTAGTGAAGAAGTGTCACCTGATTGGCACTCTATTTAGCAAGAACTCAGCGGCAGGAGCTAATAGCTTGTCTCATTAAAGCATGGGGTTTGCGGACTTTAGAAATTAAAACATTCCTTGAAGCTTCAGGCACAATGGCCAACAGCCCATGGGGGCAAGAGCAGATATGGGAACGCAGGGCAGTGCTGCAATCCGTGCTGCACCTTCGATGGGCATCATCATGGAGACAACGTATTCCCGGGATGAACATTTTTCCTGTTCCCACTGACACCTTCCTACAGCTGAGCAGAGTGTAAAGGACAAGGCACATTTTAGAGATCCAGTTCGGTTCGGGAGCTGGCAGCAATGCCCGGAGGGTTTGCAGCTCTACGGGGCAGGGACGCACCCACACGTGCGGGTGGGCGCCAGGCTCTGCCCATGGTGGCACAGCTACCCGCAGGACGTGGCTCTGTGCTGAAGCCACCATGGTCCAGGGCTCAGGAGTCCTCATGGCAGGTGATGCCCTTGAAAGCCACTTGGGATTCTGTGGTTTCCTAACAAAATCTAGGCCTGACCTTACTAATAATGAGAAGGAGGAAAATAGTAAAGACTTTTTTTCTATTAAAAGTCTGAGCATCTTAAAAAGCAAAATCAAAGAAGCAAAACACCCCACAGCACTACAAAACTTCCCCTTTTTACACAGCTTTTACCTTCAGGCCTGATTTATCTGACACTCAAAGAGCTTTGACATTTCCTTCCGTGGGAGCATGATCTAGCTGTCAGTGTATCTATTATAATCAGTACAACACTTCTACCATGCAAACACAACGCAGATCGAACAGATATTTTTCCAAATAGCTCAGGTCAATTACTATTAAGTATAGAGAGGAGTGCCCTATCGCACTAATGCCAACTGCACCAGGCTGTTTTCCAAACCCTTGCTTAGGTTTCCCTGCCTTTTGCTATGACCTTAGTCAACCTCTCCTAAGAAAAGTATGAGCTAAGAAAAGTGCAATGGGAACTCCCATCTTACCTTGAAGAGTTCATCAATGACATTTTGCTGTTCAATAACTTGTAGTCTCAGGGATTCGACTTCTCTTTCTTCTTGGCTGTGGTCAAGGTCATTTAAAGAGCTTGGTCTCCTTATTGGCCCAGCTCTTTGCCTCTGAAAGAAACCCAAAGATTAAAAAAAAAAAAAAAAAAAAAAAAAAGGAAATGATGAAAAGTCATTGCCAAAGGACAGCATATGATCCTGCCCTTTTAGAATTGGTGATTTGTCTAGTTGAATTGCTGTACTGATTGATCTGTCTCTCTCCTCCGCTAAGCGATAAACTGAGATTACAGGGAAGGGCAGTGCTCCTGCTCCTCGAACCACACAACAGGTCGCAGAGCTGGCACGCGCCGCCGTCGAGGGCAGGGGCTGGCATCAGTGTCCAAGTGCACCTCCCTTCTATCAGCGTGCAACTGCACCCCGCTTCTGCCGAGAGTTGTACGGCTCCCCGCGGCCGCTCCCGGGATTGCTCTCATTGATTTGCACCTGCAGCCGTGCGGAAACTGCGCGGTGGGGAGTGCAGCACTGCCCAAAACGTGGCGCCTCCCACTGACAGGTGATTTCATCACCACTTCACCAGCAGCTCCTGCCACTACCAGTAGTCAGTTTGAAGTAAGGACTGCGAGTCACAAATTTGTGGGGTTTGTTGTGTTGTTTGGGGTTTGTGCTCATAGTGCACCTATAAACAATTACATTATCACCCCAGAACTTACAGGGACAGTCCAAGCACTTACCATTGCTATATTTTCTTGTGTTACATATTTTAATTTATTTTCCATTCGACGTAAGGCATGTGACAAATCTTCATTCTTCCTGCTGAGACGTTTATTTTTGTCCAAGAGGGGCTTATATTGACTTTCAGCTTCTCTAAGACGTTTTAACTGAAACATTAAGAAAAAAATAATACCTCCAGAGCTGTCTTATTTACCAAGGACATTACTATTTCTTTAGCTAGCAGACTAGCAGTATGTTCTCCTATTGCAAAGTAGAGGTCTTGTATTTGTTGGCACTGCTCTTGCCTTCCTTGCTGGCCAGCCTTATGGCCAGCCTGCCCGAGCTCTGGACACCTGAATTTCCTGCTTTGTGAGACACACAGTCATCTATGGGAAAAACACACCACTCGGGGAATATATTTACTGATAAAAAAAATCTATAAATAAATGAATTCCAGACAATTTCATCTTAAAAGAATAAGCAAATATAAGGTAGACTGTGTAACACGGCTAAACATAGAACAAAAAGAGCAGCTGCGCATCCATCCATCCATCCCTCCCTTCCTCCCTCCCTCCCTAGCAGTTTGGTCATTTAATACTTGCTACAAGTCATGCCAGCTCATGGCACCGTCCCACCGGTCCAGCAAGCCTCTCAAATGCAGGCTAGCTGGAGCTCTCCAATGTGCTGATCTGCTCGGTTCTGCAAAGGTGCTGTGCTCAGCACTAGCTAGCAGACTCTCCAAAAGCATTCCTTCTCGACCACCCTGCATGTCACACACACGGAGGGTCAGTTCAGTCTAGTTCCACTGAATTCCCTCAGGCGCTTCCTCCGTTCACAAAACTCTAACTTTCAGCCTTTTGGATACATGTGTTTTTCCTAAAAACAGACTGGATAATGTCCTTCCTGCTGCTTGAGTGATAGAGCTGCTGAGCGAAACCCTGTGAATGGATATCAGCAGATTGCTGAATTCTCCTGAATCCCATATCCACGGGACTGTGTGAATGTCCTGTGACAATTTCCGCATAATACAGGACAAAATACGTTAAGGTTGGCAGTGGCAAGACATACCTGCACCCCGCCATTTCCACAAGCAGTAACAGAGCGCGCGTGTGCAGCACCTACCAGTTCATTCCTCTCCTCTGACAGCAGTGCGTTCCGATCTTCCAGTTTCCTGATGATTGCGCTCAGCTCTGCAATTTTAAGTTGGAACCGCCGGGCATCTTTTTCATCCAACTGCTGTTCCTAAAACAAGGATCAACTGCAAATAACTGTTCACAAAGGTAAGGAAAGTATCAACATCTTTTAAAATTCAAACTTTTTCTTAGCCTGAATCCCAAAACTCCGAAATGATCGTAGGGAAGCATGGAATCTATGCCCTAGTACCACTGATCCCTGAGAGCTGCGCGATGAGACCAAGGGAAAGCCAGGAGTGGGGATGTAACAAAGTATGCAAATGCAGAAGTATGTATATGCAAATACAAACATGGGAAACTGGGCATCACAAAAGAAAATATCCAAAATCAAGGCAATGCTTCCAACGGATGCCACTGTTGAACTGAGTGTTTCAGACAAGTCACCAACTCTGAGGACTTTGTTGTAAGAAAATGATACTCAAAATACTGAAGCACAAATGGGTAAAATCCATGCAATTAGACCTTCGCATAAGCTCTTATTCCATAAAGTTGTGGCCCTCATTGATTTCTAAAGGGTCACACATAAAGCAAACGAGGTCACACTTTAAGCCAACTAAGTGAAAGCATTTAAATCAAATTATAAGCAAATAGAAATATAGTCAGGTTCATTTTCTTCAGAATCAGAGAGAAGTTATATGTATTTAAAAATGTGACAGACTTTTTATCCTTTTCTAGTTCTTATTCTGATATTCGGTAGCACTTAAGTACAAATCAGAACAGGTAAATTAATAACCACAGTCCAAGTCTAGTGGAGCTTTTGGAAAGTGTAGGATTCCTCATTCAACAGGTGCAGGAGAGGCTTTGAACGAAACAAAAAATAGATTGTTTTGCGTTTCTATATATATACATATTACTTATACTTCAACTAAGAAAATTTTAAAATTTTACAAAAGAAATCTTGATGAGAATCAGCAATGAAGAAAATTTGCATATGTCCCAGACATACGAGGTTGGTTAACTGAAATACTTTTAATATTAGCAAATTAAGACAAAAGCAGAAATGTGGCATAGTTGCACTAAAAAGCCAGCGTGAAAGGGTGACTAAAATTTAATGTTCTGGGTGTTGCTTTGTATAAAAGAAAGAGCAGCAAGAGGCTAACAGTTGTTTCACTTTCTGGTCTACTGGAAGCAAGAGAATTTAGCAGCACAAACCGTGAGCTAGCAGATGTGTTCTGGGAGGCAGGGGGGACTGAGTGCTCATGCGTTGGTTACTCTACCTTTGCCGACTCCCTTTCACAAACTGCTCTTGACATCAACTTACAAAACACCTCTGAAAACTAGCACACATACATTACTTGGATAGAAAAGCATTTGCATCATTTGTTGGCAAAAATTGTGTCAAATGGTCAAATCAAGGCAGGCTGAAGTATGCTAAGTTGGGGAAAAAAAACAGAAAAAAAAAGATAAAAGAAAAGAAAATTTTACCCTGCTACCAAAACCAAAGAAACAAAACAAAACAAAAAAAAAAAAAAAGAAAGAAAAGGCAAAAGCTCTCCCATAGTGAGGTTTGGTTTCAAATGGCAGAGCGCGGGCTGCGAGGCGGCTGCAGGGCTCGGCGCGTGGCCACGGCAAGCTCTCGCTGCGAGCGCGCTCATCCCATCAGCACTGCGGCGCGTTGGGTCGGTGCCGCCGGCCGCCCCGTCCGCGGGCGCCTCGCCCCAAACCACGCGAAGGTGCTTACGGGGCTTCCCGAGTGCTCTCCTGCGTCTCCTGCACCACTTGCATAAGGAAGTTCCCGCTTGGGGCTGCTCAGATGCCGGTCAGACTCTTTGATCTGGGAAAGTTGTTCATCTAAAGCCTCCTTTTGGAGCTGCAGTCTCTGAGCATGCCCGGCTTGAACCCCTAACTCTCTCTCCAGCACGTAGACTGCTCTGTCTTTAAATTTAATCTCCTCCATCTATAAGGAGAACAAAATACAATCACACACAGGGCATGTTACCATCACTGCAGCAGCAGCGTGAAGACAACATAACACCCAGACCCAAACAGAGCTGGGCACCACCGTGATCAGACACCCCTCAGCATCGGCAGCCAGCCCAATTCTTGGAAAATAAGACAGCAAAACACACCTGAGCCAAATGGCTGAACCAATTCATGAATATTACTATTCTTACAGTCAGGTCTTCAACCGATTTTGGTGGCCATCCAGAATAAAATTTCCATTTTCAGAGGAAGTTTTCATTAAAATGGCTAGCAAATAACTGATATTTTTGATAACATTTCAGAATACCTTCTGTCTTATTTTGAATGAGCAACAGAATTAACAAAATAAGAAACTAATATTCCCATCCTACTTTGGAGTGGTTTAGCATTTCAATTATTGTTCAACATTTCGCTTGGACATCATCCTTTTCAAACTTGAATATTTCTTTAATTTTAAAACAAAAAAAGTTAAAAACTGAACAAAACAAAAAAAGTTAAAAACTGAACATCTTTTACATTTTCAAAATACAGAAGGGATGTGAAATCTTAGGTTCTTCCCCAAATTCCTTGCATGTGGGGAAGCCCTTTTGCAGGGAAGCCGTGATTCCGCACTAGCAGCACTACCGAATTCCTGGGTTCTGTGACGCTGCCCGCTCCCGTCGGCCCAGCTGCCGTCTGTGCCACTGGCTGAGGCGCCGGGGGCTTGGGAGCGCTCCGGGAGTGTTTCCCTGGGCTAAAACCTCTGCATTTTCCCCAGTCCCCCTGTGAAGCCGGAGCCCGCTTGTACCCGGTGCTAGCGACACTGTCCATGTGCAGCAGAGCCCATGCTGGGCTCCGGAGCTCCTGTGCCGCTCGCTGCTGCACGGCTGTGATACCCATAAAGCAACTTTTCTGTCTGCCCAGTAAAGCAGCTTTCAATTTGAAGGGAAGATAATGGAACAACATAAAATTACGTTTTGAAAACAAATTCTACCTGACTCTGTATGGAAGTAAATAGGAAAAGAAAAACACTGAATTAACATTTTTAAACTGAGCCTATCAGAAAAAAAAAAAATTTACAAAGATTATTTTATCTTAAAGGGCTTAATATCTTTGCAAAGCAAAACAGAGCTGTTGTTGGAATACAACTTATCTTCCTCCTCATTTTCAAAGGCAGTGTTTTTGAGCAGGTGAGCTAGTGATCTGCTAGAAGGTCATTTCCTCTCTTGGTTAATGTGAGGGAACCGTGCCCGGTGCAGGGACAACAGGGCTTCACGGCTGCAGATGCAGCTCCCCGGGCAGCCAGGGCTGGGCGGCTGCCACGGCCGTCGCGTCGTCCAGCCGGTGCCCGCGCTGCCTGTCGCGGCGCACCGCGTGTGGCGCCCGCCCACGCCAGGGCAGAGCCACCTCCTCGCCACGCCAGGGCAGAGCCACCTCCTCGTCACGCCAGGGCACAGCCACCTCCTCGCCACGCCAGGGCAGAGCTACCTCCCCGCCACGCCAGGGCACGGCCACCTCCTCGCCACGCCAGGGCACGGCCACCTCCCCGCCACGCCAGGGCAC
>NW_020454894.1:1118372-1144812 GCF_003342845.1 Nothoprocta perdicaria | reverse complement strand
GCCAGGGCACAGCCACCTCCCCGCCACGCCAGGGCAGAGCCACCTCCTCGTCACGCCAGGGCACAGCCACCTCCTCGCCACTCCCCGCCACGCCAGGGCAGAGCCACCTCCCCACCGCCTCGGCTCCCTAACCAGCTGGCCGCCCCTTACACAGTCTGGGGGCAGATGGAGGAGGTTGGTGTCCAAAATGTGGATCCCCTTGTGCTGCATCACACAGATCCCAGCAGGGCCCGCAGGGGCTGGTGGCACAGGCGGCAGCAGCAGCAGGTAAACGGGCCCTCTCCCTGCAGCACACCACACAGCACAACCCAGCGAGCTGCAGGTCACACTGCCCTGGTCTGGGGCACACGCTGCCGAGGCACATCCATCCGGGAGGTCATGGCTCGCGCCGTGGCCACTGCACCTTCCTCTGCTGAGAGCCATCGAACGTGCCTTGTGCAAGACCCTGTCTCAGAGGCGGGACACGCTGATTTTCAGGGGCTGTCTGCATGCAGAGCTCAGCTTTTATCCTGTGCTGTGGCCCCGGGGTCGGCCCTGCAACCCCGGCAGCCACCAAACCCAGACAGGCAGCTCAGTGGGGCTGAGTGCTGAGAGCACCCCAGGAAGCACTCAGGACCTGGTAAGATGATGGATTCGTGTCATTTCATTACTGTAGTTATATAATATGATTCTTTCAAGGAAGAATTAAAAACTAAGGTTTGATTTTCAAAGGCAGTTTAGAAATATAACATCAAACCACTCTAATCTTTACAGCTGCAAAGATACTTATTTTATAGGTGCTGTATTAGGGACCATTAGCCTGGGCTTTTCACGTAATGCAGTAAGTTTATTTAGGATGTACATTAGCCATCCTTTCATTCTGGTGTTATTAAATCAAAGCATCTAGTAATGTAAGAGAAGTACTTACACTGCGGCATATTTTAATAGCATTGACAGATAGTGGGCTGTAAGTTATTTTAATATCGTCTTGATAAACATAAAATAACATGTGAGAGCAGAAACACTGGCTAAGGTAGGGCTCGCGAGCGGCCGGCTAAGGGGAGGGCAGGCAGCGCGGGCACCACGGCAGCGCTCGTGCTGCAGCCTCGGGCGGGCACTGCCCCGGGCTCGGCGAGGAGCCGGCGCGGAGCTCGCCGCACCCCCTGGCACGGCAGCCAAGCGACGACGACCTGCGAGCGGCACGGATGCCTTTGTACAGGCACTGAACAACAGGAGAGAGCGGGGCAAGCCCAAACAACGGCAACGTCAGAGAGAAACTGATGCAAGACCCAAAATGTGCACCCCAGGAATACAGATGCTACTGTATTGGTGTCCACATTCTTGATAACTACAGCAACAGTTAATGGATCCTGCCCGGCATATCAGCTGTGCCCTCAAAAGGCTCTGCATTCAAACAGAAAGGCAAAGATGGGGAAATGGCAGGAGATGAAAGCTGGCTCTATAAGCCAGCAGGTGACGGCCTGCCGAGCTGCACGGCCGGGCTCCCCCTCGGCACTCGCCCTTTGGGCAGGGCTCACCGCCCTCCCGCGCCACCATTCCTCCCAGCTCCTTCCCAGGTTGCCACTTCCCTAGGAATGCCCTGGCTAGGGCGACTTGCACACAGTTGACGGCATTTAACAAAACCTGTGCATTTAAGAACACTTGGATCCGCAATTTGTATTCAATACAAGAAGTTTTCACATTTTTTTCCTTTAATTTACTGTCCATTCTGTAGACCCTGAAGACAGTTTTATCTCTGCCAAAATTTGAAAACAAGCATGAACTTAGATGGTATTAAAATTTCACTAATGCCTCCCATGCAGGTCTTCAAGAAACTCAGATGCTACTGGCATGAAGCAGCTTATTAAAATATATCCCACAGAACATGAAAGTGAATCTCAGGGCCAGGAAGCACAAATATTTTGTAGAATTCCCCAAATCTAGCTAGTAACAGAAAGTCTATTCCTGATATTTGAAAGATGAACAATCTAAACAAGCACTGACAGGGGAGAAAGAAAAAAAACCCCGCTATATAGAGTATTCCACTGGTTCCCAAAAAATACCCTCAAACTTTACCACAAGCAATAAAAGGCAAACTAATTTAAAGCAATCCCCCAAAATATGGCTGCCCAAACTCATTCCTCATGCATATATCCAGGTCCACCATTAGGCTTATGGTTATCTCCTGTAGTAAGATAAGCATTAGGAAAAAGATGCAGATAGCAACACATACCAGTCTACGAATTTCTCTTTCACATTCTCTCTTAATTCTGCTGATTTCCTCTTGATGCAGGTGATATACACTCCTTATCTCGGCTGCTTTAATTTTGTCAGCTTGGATTACCATAGTTAAAGCTTCTTCCACTTGTTTCTTAGCCCCCTTAAGCTCTGAAATTTCTTGCTGCATTTTTATTTTCTCAACTTCAAATCCTTTCTTGGCCTCCTCTTTTGCCTCTGTGAGAAGCACTGTTTTAACTTTGTCCGGAGCCCCATCTCGTACCGCATTCAGGAGGGACTGCAGTCTCTGGATTTCGTTATCTTTAATTTTTATTACTCTAAGTAGCTCAGCTTCATGCTGCCTCAGAAGGGCTTCTCGAACAGCCTGGAGCTCCTTCATTTTTTCTTCATGGAGTTTGACTTTGAGCTCTGTTACCACTACTGTGCTCTTGTGCTGCTCGTGCTCTTTGATCTGCTTAACTTCCTGGTTCTTCTCTCTTTCCAACTTGCTGACCTAAAAGGAAAGCCAAAAAAGTAGAGTGTATTTACCAACAAAATGCTTAACACTAATTAAATTACCTAAAAACAATGGAGTGAACCACTTCATAATATTAGCATTTGACATTGTATGTCTGTGCCATAGACTGACAGGCCAGGCTTGTGAATTAGGATTACCAGGGCTATAACTCCACATTTGGCCTTTTGCTAAAGCTTTATGATCAAACATTCTGGTATACAGCAAAGATCCCTTTCTTCTTCTTAAGAGGTTCCAAATAAGAATAAGGTCAATGATCTCTGCCTCACAACTGCTTTGAGGTCAAAAACCCATCCTTTGTTTAACTTCACCATTCCCTCTACCTTTGGGGCAAGAGGATTATGAAAGAGAAATCTGTTCTATTTAGTTGCACTTCATGGGATGAAAATATACCTTGCCCAACCCTATATGGCAACATTTCAGACCATCTGGACCTGGAGTTGCAAGAGATGATTCTGTATATACCATAAATACTCTAGTCCCAGCACTAGTGAAGCCCATCCTTTCTCAAAGCTGACCTGGAAACACAGCCAGTTCTCACCT
This sequence comes from Nothoprocta perdicaria, assembly GCF_003342845.1. Taxonomy (NCBI): domain Eukaryota; kingdom Metazoa; phylum Chordata; class Aves; order Tinamiformes; family Tinamidae; genus Nothoprocta; species Nothoprocta perdicaria. The sequence continues at coordinate 1,141,538 of NW_020454894.1, read as the reverse complement.
TGCAATCAATGGAGCCAGTGCAGCTCCATTTAATCAAAACCAACTGTGACAATCACTAAAACCCTTGTAATGCAACCAGTACCCCGAGTGGATATGGCTATAAATTGTTAAACTTTAATTAGGCACTAATTTAAGCTTATTTTCTTTAATTTTGCTCATTGTTGCAGTGAATATATATCTCTACTAAGGAGATTTAAATTTGCACATTTCCAACAGGTACCATTTTTCAAAAGAGCACGCCAAGCTGGCAGGCAGTTGTCAATGGTTTTCTGGGGTACAAATGAGCCATGTGTGCTCACGGAATACAAGGTCCATTTCATTTCTTTAAGTGATTGCTGCAGGATGGCAGGTACTAGAAAGTGTATTTCCAATGTGGATTTGCATCCCAAAACCCTGGTAACCCAGATTGCTCATGATACTCATCTCGAACAACATCTTCATGTTGTGAAACCCAAGTTCAGTCCCAGGTCAACAAGAGTTAAAAAGAACCAGTCTGCTCTGTGGTTAGACACATTACATTTTCATGAAACCTCATTAGACTGACGTGGTCAGGCTTAATGTGCAGTTAAAAATCTAGATGATTTGAGAATTTCTTGGGGGAAAAATAGCATTTTTAGGTGCCTACTTTCACATTTTGATTTTTTGTTTAGTCACAATCCTAACAACTACATTATTTTTTCATATAGATACAGTTAATGAAATATTTCTTCTTTTGTTAGGTTCATCCTTCTAGTCAGTCACTATCACTCCAAAATTACAAGAACAGGGTGCATATGAAAATAGAGCAAGAATGAGAAATATTTTCTACAAAAATTGTCACATGATAAAATCAGCTGCAGCCTGGGTTAAGCCATATTGGCTCCTCATCCAATATTTCCAAATGAATGCTGAATTACTATTTATTCTGTATATTGAACAATAAAATATATATTGCATGAATTTGCTCTGATCCATTAAATAATAAACTGGCTCTTTTCACTAAATATAAAAGTTAAATGTGAGGGCTCTAAAATTAAATTAAAGAACTAAAGTTAAAGAACTTGTTCTTTAAGAATGGCAAATAAATAAGCCTAAGAACTATTGCTCTTCTCTAGACAAACACATTTTTTAGGACACTAAGTTGATACTGAGATGAAAGAGTAAGGCAGAAGAGCATTAAATAAGCTAAATATTGGTGAAACAAGTTAAGAAATCATACCATATGAACAACCTGCTTATTTGTTTCCTTAAGTTGTACTACTATTTTTTTTCCTCAATGCTATCATTAATCATTACTGTGAATGCTCTAGGAAAAGGCTTATGAAATAATGAAGAATTTATAGCACATTTAACAGGGACAAAACCTAAATTAAGACCAGTTGCTTGGTATTGCTCTGGTAAAAGGTTGGAGGAGAACGGAGCTATTTGATTGCAAATATTGAATATCCATGTGCAAAATAAATACAAATATGAATGTAAGTCTTTGGAGTCTAGAGGCTGTGCAGCCAGTCTAATGATCTTTCTTTTGCTGGCAGATAACGGAAGGATATTACTTTCCAGGAAAGGAGTGGAAAGAGGACCTCACACAAAATGAAACCGGCTTCAAATAAATGAGCTCAGATCCCAAACTGTGTGTTTTGGGGAGCAGCTGCAGCACACTGAAGCACACGCAACTGCGGCCAATTAACCTGCTAAGTTATTCCCTGACGAACGTGTGTGGGGCCAGGGCTGGACTGCTCCCTGGGCACCTAGCACGCTGCTGCCGCTGCCTCTCCTGCCTACCGAGGGGTTCCAGGCAGGGCTTCTGTAGGACGACTGAAACACATGATTAATTCTTTTTTATTCACTTAATATACACTGAGTAAGCATTTCCTAGCAAGTCATTTCAAAACTGTGACGGTTTTCTTGCAGCCCCATAGCCCTAACATTAGGGGTGCATCAGTGCGAGTTAAACAAATGTGCAAATAAAACACTATCTAGATAACAGCCGACACATAATGGCCCCTTCTCAAAGGTTCATTTTCTTCAAGTACATTTTGAATCCCAAGATAGCATCAGAAAAAAAAATTGTTCTTGTATATGATATCTCTCCCATATTAATAGCATTTTTCTCATTTTTCTCAATTTCAGCTGAGCAAATCTTCTGTAAAATTAAAGCAAATGCCCTTCCAGATTTTTTAGCAGATTCTCACTATATTTCACAGCTTATATTTCATCAACCTTTTCACTTTCAAAATGCAAATGCTTTTATTTTCATGGGCAGTGGTAAGTTCAATGACTTGCATAGCAAATATGTGTCATGTCAAAGTTCAAATTCATAGTGATATCAACAAAATATTAAACATTCGTTTCATGTGGAGAATGCCATTCTGCTTATAGGTAAAAAATTGCTTTGCAGTGACTTAAAAAATGATAAAGATATATGATAAAATCTATCTTTATTCCTAACAGCTTCTGCTTTGTATTTTACTCTGAAATAAGTAAAAAACACAGAGCTGCTATTTTTTTAAGCTAGCAACTAATCACACATAGTGATTTGCTACACATTTAAGCAGGTTTGTGCAATATATGCTGGCTATCCAGTGACTAACCTGGGCCCGCTGTGCTATTCAGGTCTCCCTGACATCAAGTGCTAAAACTCAAATACCCCTTTGCACACAAAGTCATACTCACTTTGTGAGAATACCCATTTGTGAGTATGAAAGCTGCAATGATAAGCAAAGCTCCTGACAGACAAGAGAATTCTTAACTAAACAGAGGGTTAGGACAGGATCCAAACTTCACTGAAATCTCTCAAGAGCACCTGAGCAGGCTTTGGACGAACGGTTTAATTCTCGGTGATGACTCGTTAACGTACTGCAAGTTGTTCTACCGACTGCTACTAATCGAGTTCCTCAGTTCTGCCCCATACAGATGGATGAGATACTCTGTTTAAATAGCTGTAAATGAAATCATGAAAAAATACAAGAGAATACATTACTGCAGAAGGCCCTGCAGGCTCATTTCCCACGTTTTTCAGGAGGTCTCGGCACACATTGCAGTCTTGCAGTAGGTCCACTGAGCTTGTCCAAGAGCACTGAGATTATTATGGGGGCAAAGGCTGCAATGCTGCTTCATGGAAATCATAGTGTCCCATGCATAAAGACGACCCTGTACAGAGGATTTACATACCCACATGTCCGCTCTCCCATCACCTTGGGAAAATGGGTGTCAGGAGAAGCAGCGACTGTCTGTGCTAAGGGGAAAGGGAGGCCGAAGCAGCGCGTGCCTGTGCTGGGCAGAGGGCAGCCAGTGCCGCTCCTTCGCCCGGCCTGTTCTGCTCCGTAGTGTTTGTTGGAGCAGCCTGCGCACATCTCTACCAACTGAAATTAATAACGGACGTTCTGCTATATCATAAATAATGACAGAAGTGTTCATTGGGAAAAGAGGCTCAACTCGATCCTTGTTAGTAAAGATGCATCTTGTTTCTTCAGTTGACATAATAAGGTTTCCTTACTAAAAAAGCCTGAGGCTGTCTCACAAATGAGAACAAAGATTACAGACCCAAACACTGCGAATGGAAAGAAAAAAAATCTGACACTGCAGACAATTCTCTAAGCAGTAGTTTACAAAAATAATAAAAAGATCCTGACAAGTTCGCAGCACAATGTGCTTCTAAAACACGGTCCTATTTAAAGAAAATAAATAAAGAATATATACCTTTCGAAGTTTCTTTGAAAATGAGATTTACAGGCTACAAATGTTTCAGTGAAAAAAAAAGAGGTAGAGTGGAACAAGTCCTAGTGAGAGAAATAGAAGATATGGGCAGTTTTCAGCCTACTGCTCTGATTACGCCATCTGTTTTGGACAGATGTTTGTTTTTACAGATCTTTTTCTGGCATTTAGGTATGTCGATTCTCAAGTTAATTTCTTCCTGACTCACAAGAACAAGTATTCTGTGCACAGCTGAGTCACTGCCTGCCAAAGAACTTTCCCAATTCCAACTATCTAGTTTTCCCATCCAAAGCTGTACCTCCGAAGCAACGGAACTGTAACACATGAGGAATCCTTTGCCCCATATCCATTTTTAAATATAAGAAAAAATTTAAGAGAAGAAATAAAGGAGTTATGTTTTGCTCCATATATAATGTTATCTTCAGTTACTAGGGTATATGCCCTCTGAAAATTTATTTTCAAATTCCTTCGCAAGTCAGCAAAGCATTGTACAAAATGTTTACCATTTCTAATCAGTTTATTGGTGCTAAACTTGCAGCTGTTTTAAACAGTGCTCACAAACATACTTAGAGCAACACAACAGCAAGCTGTGCATACACTGGGCATACACTATATATATATATGCTGTGCATACACTAGCAAATTCACCCCGTCCATGGCTACTTTGCCAGCAGTTCTGCCTGTCTACTCGACTAAAACTGAAGTATCAGAAGTTGTTCCGACTCGGCCACCATTTGGGGAAGGTGACTAGTGGTTAGAAACCAGCAACAACAGAGGATCTTAACTTTAGCTAATGGAGGAAGAGGAAAAGGACGCACACCTTACTCTTTTCCTGCTGGAGCTCTATCTGAATGTCCGTGAGCTTCGCACGGAGCTCTTCGTTGGCGGCTTGCAGGGCAGCTAAGGCATCGGGCTTCTCTCCCTTCGCTCGGGCGCTGGCGCCCTTCTTGGACATCGTGAAGCGGCGCACGGGGGCTTCTCGTCCCGCCTTCTGGCCCACTACATTTTCTTACCTGCCTAGAAAGAGGGAAATCACGTAAGTGCTGTGAAAGTGCCCAGGCGAGCACACAAGATTGGTTTCCACAAGGTCCCACACGAGACTGGTTTCAAGCTTTAGCAGAATTGAGGTGGTGCACTCCAGACAGCTCCCACGGGAGCAGTACCGCACTGCTCTCCCACGGATCTCCCACTGCTCTCCCATGGATGCTTCGGTACATTCATCATTCTCCTGTCCAATGCCACTAGCATTTAATAAAAGTCTTTGCATTTTTTTTCTTTGCATACATTAACTATTAGAAGATCTTACACCTCCACAAGTGTGGGTTACACAGAGAGCTGCTGAAACTTTGCTGGTGTTAAAATACAATGGCTCCGTTTTGTTTCTAGGCATTTGCCCCACACTGTGGCAAAAGGTGGGAAAATCATGTTTTCAGGGGAAGGCTGAGCAGCAGGGGCAAGTATGGAAAGAAAAAAAAGAAAACCAAACTTAGCAGTCAACCTCCCAGTATTTTGAAACCTTGATTTCTTACAGAAGGCTCGTAAATCATTCCTGTTCTATCATGCTGGCTTCAGATCCCTGCAGATTTCAGCAGCCAGCTCAGCAGTCGGCTCTGGCTGGAGGCCGTTCACTCTAACAGGGCCAGGATGAAGCTGCCTCCAGCAGAGCCCGGGGATGCAGTTAACAACGAACGTGAAAATATTCACATCTAAAGTAAACTGAGTCAGATTCCAAGTTATAATATGATTATGCTGCATACCTGCAGGAGCAAAGACTGCATAATGCATAATGCCCTGGGTTTTGTCCTTTAGCTTCAGGGGCTCCCCTAAACGCACAAAAATGTGATCCAAGCAATCCAGGGAACCAAGGGTCCTCGACGGAGCGGGTCCTCGACGGGCACGGAGGCCGTGCCAGGTGAAACGGGCGGCTAACCACTGTCATTTTTACCACCCTTTTTGCCGTGTGTTATGTAGGAAGGGCATCCACAAGCCTCACACATCATCCTATTAGAATAATCAAACCTTCAGTCCAAGTACAATAATAAAGTCTTCATATTTTTGAGACTGGGAGAATACATTATGCACATGATTCCTGGCATGTTTGATATTGAAAACAGCATTAATAATGCATCATCAGCTGTCTTTAGTAGGCCTCATCGTTCTTTCTGCCTCCTCACTCGCAATTCCAAAGCCAGGCCTAATTGGAAAATGTGTTTTCTAGACTGCAAGTTCTGAAATCAGTGGTTCACTGCACTTAAATCTCTGCCTAGAATACCAACACTTTAAGCAAAACAGATACCTTAAGCAAACACTATACTTACAAATATTGACAATTTATAATGTATGATAAAGATTTTGATCTCACGAAGCTGCCATGGCTAAAGCTGCAAGATATTCCTTGGATTGTGAACTCTGCCATAAAAGGATGCAGCCCGCACACAGACAAACCCTCGCTGCTCACGGCCCAAGACACCAGAGGTGCCTGGACCGAAGGCAAACCCAGCCCAGCTTGTGTCCCCGGACCAGGCCGGTCCCAATACCCGCCTAGGCTCGGCTGCCCTCAGCACGGGCAGCCCCGAGAGGCACCGCGGGGCTCCCCCTGCTCCCCCGCACTGCCCAGGGCACGCAGGGAGGCCCCACGCTTTGAGGGGCAGCCACGAGCAGTTATCCTGGCATTGGCGGGACTTTCTGGAGTTCCATTAGGATCAAGGAAGCCAGCAAAGCACTGAACAGCTGTCCGTTTTGAAAGGAAGTGGTACCTATTCCCTTCTTCTTGAATCCTCGATTCTAATAGCATCTACCCATCCTGGCAAGAAACTTTAGATTATTTTGTAGTGCCCACAGAGCCCTAATTATCCTGTGCAATCCTACTTTGCTGTGCCCATGGAAATCTTTAGTTCTACTTGGCCTTCCTGGTACAGAGCATTCCATATGCTAGCTGAATGTTGATGTTAATATTCCTCCAGCCCCAAAGTTCAGGAATCTAGGCTCTCATTTCTGGGACTGTACAAATTCAGAATGTTTCACAAATGTTAATTTGAATTTTTCCTTATTTTCATAAACACTTAAAGCTCCAACCTTTTTGATAAATTCGACATAAATGGTTTTCCAGATGGAAATGACATTTTTTTTCCTGTAGAAATATTAGTTGCAAGTAGCATTATATTTCATAGGCTGCAACAGGAGAAGAAAATCTGATGTTAATCTCATAGAAATAACCATTAGGCAGGTAGCCAGCCTGGAACTTATGGGATCAAGAAATGATTGCAGATACACATATTGTCATGTACACAGTTACACTGCGCATTTGCTAGATGTATTCTGTTTTTATGTTCTTTATATAATGATTAAAAGGAAAATGCAGGTAAGTCAAATCAAACTTTAAAGGAGTGCATTTTTTTGACTATGCTTCTGCTGAGAAAGTTTCAGGTTTGGAACCAAACATCAAATGAGAGCTAGCGGAAGACATCAGAGAGCAAGTAATGCTCAGTCACATAAGATGTCATTCAGCAAGGAGCAAGTCTCATTCAAGTCCCTACTCTCAAACAAATGCCCTACTTACTGGGAAATACAATGGCTTGTCTTGAAGACTTTCACTCTCTGTAAAGAATTAAATATTAACTGTGAAAATACTATCACACACTGCAATATGCTACCTAAAGCCTTCATGAATTAGAATATCAGAGATCCACTTGAATGTAAAAGAGAAGTTGAAGGCACTAACCTCTAAATTGAGGTCCTAAATTTGTCCCTCTGCATCAACAATCATTGGAAAGCTCCATTCAGAATAACTTATTTTCATAACTTACAACATGGAAGAGTTCAGTTAATATTACTGCTTCTTATCATGTAAACTGGAGAGTTGAATCTGCATTTCCATATCCTATAGGAAATTTGATCATGTGTCAACAACTGGCTATCACACACACAGTCTAATTTTCCACAAGGGATAAAACAATGAATTTTTCCAAGTGTGAAACAAGTTCTGAAACGTATTTTATGAAATGCTATTCTGATTTTCCTTACAAAAACAACTAGCAATCAGTTTGGACAGATGGAAGTCTAGCCAAAGTTTTGCTTAGGATTAGATCAATTCCAACAGCAGCTTTAACAGACCCATGTCAAATCCTGACTGACCTGAATTTTTCCTCAAAGATAAATCCCTCAGCTGGAGTTCATTTAACTCACTGAGGACTGGACCGTGTATAAAAATTCAAAAGTATCATTCTGAAAGCTACACATATGCAGCTTATATGTATTTCTATGTGCAGAGTTATTGTGTGTAGGTGTGGATAGCTGTTTGACATATAAAAGCTGTATGACATACATAAGACATATATAGCTGTATGACATAAAAGTCATCTACTGATTTTTCTCTCTGAATTTTTACATAAAAACATGCTTTTTAAAGATAAAACAGCTTTGTCTCAAATGTGTGTATGTACTACAAAGTTAATACCTTATAGTGATTACAGAAGAGATTGATAGTATTTAAGCACTGAAAGACACAATTACTACCACACCTCATCATGTAGAATGTGATTTTTCTAAATCATAATGTTATGTAAATATGCCACTCTCACTTATACACCTCTTATGTGTAAATTGCTAAAAGTAGTGAAGAAATTAGGCAAATTAGAAACAGTGGCTATTATGTAGAAAGCTAATTTTTCTTTTTCCCTTGGATAGTCAGCAGTACTCAAGGAACAAAACTACAGTGGTGTTATTACAACAATATTACAACAATGCCTTCACCCAAGTTCTGATTTAAACTGGTGCAACTCAGAGTAATTCTGCTGATTTATGCAAAATTATTAGAGACAAATGCATTTCAGACTTAATTCATTCTGTTTAATATTGTATCATTCCATTATCTTGAACACAAACAAACTAATGCTTCCATTTTCCCATGGAATCCATGCCTGTATAATTAACTGCAATCAACAGTAACACAGATGGCATCATATGATCCACAACCTCTTTATGAAAACATTAAGTATGTTATTAACATCCATAAATAACTAACTATTTAATGTTCCATCCCTCCTCCACACGAACACACAACACAGCTGGATTTGAGAGGGTGAGAGGCAGCATTTAACTAGAAACACTGTTATAAAAGAATTTCAGTTCTTGATTTTATTTAATTTACAAATGAGCTTGTAAATAACAGACTCTACTGTAGCAACAAAAGCACTGGGGGTTAGATTTCATAAATAAGACTTACTTCCAGAATGACTCATCCTCAGTACACTGGATATTGAGGAACTAGACAGCATGGAAGGACATTGATGCAAGGTAGATTTTTTTTTTAGACTGACTGTAGCTTTCCAAGTGAAAAAAAAAAAAGGTATTTTAATTTGGAAAATCTTCCTTGATTTCTTAGTAAATGGATGTTTAGTTTCAAACTGATGTTATACTTTCCCATTAAATAGCAATGGACAATAATTTGGGTAGAAAGTCAATTAATCTCCCAAATGAAAGCAGGTGTAAGTTACTAAATGCCCATCAACCTTGAGTGAAGAGCTGCTTTTTCATTCAGAACAAGTTTATTCTTTGAGGAACAAAGAATCTTAATCTTCTTCTTTCAGCACTACACACGCTAAGTGAAAGAAGCTTTTCGGTTGCTAAGACTGCGCTCGGTTTCAGGCCGCGGCGGCACGCTTTCGCCCAGCCAGCCTGCCCTCGGCGGCAGCACCACCAGCAGCCCTCAGAGCTCCCGCCGTGTCCGGGCTCAGCACCAAGCCGCTGCCGGCCTTTGGGAGCGGCCGCGGTGACGGAGTCTGCTGCGCGCGAGCAGGAGAGGCAGCTCGCGGGGAGCGGGTGCCGCCGCGGCCCTCGCGCTAGCGCGGCGGCCTGCTAGCGCACGCTGAGCACGGAGGCGGCCTGAGCTGCCTCATGGAGCCGCTTTGGAAAGGACAGGGCAGCCCTGGCTCCTTCTGGGCCTGTGTGTGAAGGGGTGGAACAAGCAGCCTGCGAGTGGCTGCGTTTAAACCATTTCACACATTCCCCAGGCAGTGTGTACTGCACTTGAGGACCTGGCCCACAGATGGACTTGAAAAGAAAGCAAGGATGTGACCAAGCTGACGGAGTACCTGGAGGTTCACGGTGGTGGTGCTTTGAGCGGGGAATGGCCAGAGTAGCTACTGAAGATGACAGCGCTCGGCATTAACACCCCTCCTGCAACACAAACATCTGCTGGACAAGAGCGATCCTGGGCAGGGCAGGAGGGCCAAAATCTCAGCGGGTCAAGTGAGAGCCTTCGGACATGGTCTGCGAGTGGAAGGTGGTTCCTGGGAAAGACAGAGAGCTCCGGTGAATGCCAGGAAACAAAGAGCTTCTGCACAGCAATGCCTGAAGAGACAAGGAATTCCTCCTTACCCTGGGCAAGCTTCTGGCAAGAACCCCAGTGGAGAAAATGAAACCAAAAATGATAACCAGCTTAAAGATGAAAACTGAGGTCAGCAAAGAAAAGCTGAAGCACCATCAGCACCGGCACCAATAGTGGTGCTGGCACTTGCTGCTTAATATTTGAACTGGGTAGAGCTAAAAGAATATTCGGCACGAGGACTGGAAGCAGGGTGGCAAATCCATGACGAGTATAACCAAAGCAGAACCATCTGCGCGCGCTGTTTCACCATCAGCTGCCGCTCTAAGTACACAGGTTTGTACCAAATAACAACATCAGAGCATGTAGAAGGGAACCGTTTCCAGAACCAGGTTTTAATTTATGTGGTCTGTGGGTAATTAAATCAGTCTTGTACTCCTTCCTGAAGGAAGCTCGCAATACAATATGTCACAGAGCTCTGCAACATTCACTGAGATCAGTCCTAATTAATTATTGGCTTTGATTCATGTATTCGTACAGTCTCACAAAATAAGCTGGGAGATGAGCCAGCAGTGTAAAAGAAAGAGCTGCCGAGAGGCACCACAGTAAGGTCCCACAGCAACACGCACACTAAATAGACGAAGCAAGAAGGTACCACAGTTGGTTTTAACTTTAAAAAGATAACATTTTCACAAATCAGAATGGCAATTTTAAGTCTGAGTAGCACTAACTTCAGCAACAGCCAGTCATTAACACTCTTTCATAGAATTACACATTTGGTATGCGGTAGGCTCCTAGGCATGGTACCGAGGAGCATTTCACTTGTTTCTGTGTTTTTCTTGTTGCTTTTTATGACAATTTAGTTATGACAAGAGATTGTTAGGAATGACATGTAGATAAAAATCACATGACTTTTTCCAAGTGTAATGAATAAGATGAAGAATTATAGCACTTTTTGAAGGGAAAAGAAGGAGTTTAGGACCCAGGATGACTGGGAGTGAATTGCAGCGGATGGTCCAGGTGGCCCCAGGCTGCGGGGAAAGGGCAGCCCTTCAGACTGTGGCCACCACTATCGCCCAGGGAGCCCAAACCCACTCAGGAGCAGTCCCTCGCGGTGCCGCTGGTTTGCTCAGGTCAGTTTTGGACTTTATTTGGCTTAAGATTCAGCTCATAAACCACTGAGAAGCTGTTTCAGAAGTTATAGTCATGAAGTGCTTCTGGTTGATGTAATTCTACATACACCTGGCTTTGTAAACCCATACCCCAAATCCTGTTCCAAACTGCTGCTTCCCCCAGCTCCAGCACACCTAGAGCAGCTAAACTTGCTAGGTAAAAAATCTGAAGGGACCAAGTTCCACTGAAAACAGTCTTAGGCATTAGATGGACCAAGTATCACACCTGAAGCCTGTAAGATATTTGATGGCAACACTAGAAATTCATCCTGAGCATCCCAGCAACCTTAGAGTAATTTGAGCAGAAGATGCTGCCCTCACAGTGCCTCCACGCACCTCCATTGCTCCAGACAAGGTCCCTATGAGATACTGAAAGGACACTGGCATCAACGCACCAGGATGGAATATTCTCATTGCTTATAAAGGTGCATTCCAAGAGAAAAGTCATTGCCAAAATTTACTACAGGGAGATTAAGAAAAAGAAATGCACAAACCCCTCTCTTAATTGTATACCTTGCTGACGAGATAAGAATTTAAGTATTTAGCTCAGTACTACTAGATTTTATTACAAAACAGAAACACTAAACTATTGAAAATATATGGAATTAAATCCTTAAGCTGACTTTTTTTTTTTTTTTTTTTTTTTTATAAAAAGAATAAGTAAATAAATAAAAAGGGAACAAAAACTGACTGGAAACCTGAACACCTCCAAGTGAGTATCTTAGAACAGAAATTCCTTTCCACAGTTTCTGGCATCCCCCTAAAGATGAGCATGTATGGACCAAAATTCACTGCAACACATACACTATAATCAAGTGCTGGATGTAAACGGAACAGAACAAGGCATTTACTAACCACCTTCCCTAGAAACACCATATTGCTGTTTAAAAGGAAATGTTGCACATCTAGTTATTTCACAAGTTTTCACTGATTTCATGGTTCATCAACAATCAGCTACGTAAACAACTTCTTTCCACAGCTAATATATTTTAAGAAGAAACAGTCAAAATGCACAGCTCTGCCATTAGACATTAAGTTCTGTACTGAACAGAATACCTGTTAACCAGAGTAAATACAGAAATATTTTGCAAACAGTAGGGGTTTAAAAGGGAAGAATATGTTATCTAACTTCATACAAGAACTCTGATGTGCAGTGAGAAAAATGCATCTATGCAAGGGAAAAAGGCAGAAGTAGCTCCAGAAAATAATGCCCCTGGGAACCACATTATTTGGCCGCAGTCTAACTCAGCCCACTGAAATCAGGCTCTTCCCATTTATTTCACTGAGTTATGTATTAGGCATTTGAGCCAACTTCCACTTAAGTCGGGAGGAGACTTCTCATCAGCTGTAATGATCAGGTCATTAATATATTAGGAAGTCAAAAAATAAGTGCCTCCAAGTTGCCTTTCAAGACCATCAATTTAAAAGCAAAGATTATCTCCTCCAAAATGGACCAAATCCGGATAGTGTAAAAGCACGAGCCAGAACTAGCCGTCCCCAGGGGCACAGTGACAAGCGGGGCCGCACTGCTGAGTGCTGGTGCCCGTAGGGGAGAAGGACCCGGGAGCTTTTCAAGGCTGACAGGGAGGTCAAAGGGAGCCCGGGCCTCACACAGCAGAGCTGCTCTGGCCAGGATGCAAGAGCAGGTCACTAATGCTGCTGACGGGCGCTTTGCTCTCCACGAGCACTCAGCACTTCTCGTTTGCATTTGGTCTTCCTGGGGCCAAGGGAACAACAGCAAAGACAAGTGCATCAGCATAAATACTAGAAAATAAAGTTGTGTTTCTTAAAAATGTATGATTCAGGTCCATCTATTTGGTCTTTTTGGCATATATGAAATTTATAGTAACATTTTTGAAAGAGTAATGAAACAAATTGGGGACAACAACTAATATTGCCATACAATAGTCTTAATATTAAGCTGTTATTCATCCTCAGAGCTAGAAACACAGGGATGCACAAGAGCCGCTGTGCAGAGGTCCCATCGGATTTGGCAGGAGCAGCCCTGCCACCTTCCCGACCCGCACACGGACACGTGTGGGCGCGAGATGGCAATGCCTGTCTCTGCCCTCCTACCTGGGGACAAGAAAAGCTGGTGAGACCCGTGTGCCTGCAAGCAACGCTGCAAACACAGCCAGGGCATCCTCTAAGTCTGCCCATGAGACAGCAGGACTTCTCCCTGTCTTGTTAGGCCCATTAGGTACGCACTTCCAACTATAAGGAAAGGGTCTGTTTTAAATAGGTTAAAAACCACCTCCAGAAAGATGTTTGATAAAAATGCTACAGACAAATCCCCTCCCAGATAACAAAGCAGAAACACTGGGGAACCTTGCAGTCACAGAGCTAAAAGCAGAGACAGAGCAACGTCTAGAAAGAAAAATGTGCAAAGCACTTAGGGAAGAACAAGCTACAGAACAAGAAACGCTCAGTGTAAAATGAGACAAAGCCTTCTTGTGCACGAGGCACAGAACGATGCTGCTGTTACGCTCGCAATACGCAGCTGCATTATTTTTTTCACTGCAGCTGACTTTGTCAAGGTGATTTCTCTTTGTGCAATAACCAGATGTACATGGCTAGGGATTTTTAAGCTATAATCTGATTTTTTAAAAGCTGATTTGATTTGAGATGCTGCATCAATCTTTCTAGTCAATTTGTTGGCATGCAAATCACTGGCATCTCTCTGTAGTTTCATGCAATAGAACAATAAGTGGGTTTGAGACTTCCTTTCAGCATGTCAAAAATAGCCTCATTCTAAAATAATTCAGGCTTTTAAAGGAAATAAAAGGGTAATGGTTCTTTTAACTTAGCTGTAACATTGCAAGCAAGGAGATTTCCCCAAAGGGAAGGGTCCTATTCCCAACAGAAGAGCTCCTTAACTTTCTTAACACAACTAAGACACCAAGTTTCCAAACACTATCCCACCCAGATGCTATCATCTCAGTTACTAATGAGCATAACAAACCCCAAGCCTCATAACACTGTACTAAATGTAATAAGCAACAAAGAGAACAGTAATTGGAATGAGCATCTCACAACCAAGATGGACCATCCCAAAGGGTGTATGTGTGTGGGGGGAGACGAGGGGAAAGCTGATAGAAATTATGCCATTATACAACCTTCTGCTACCAGATCAAGCATGACAAAGGTACATAGGGGATTAATTCCTCAATAATAACATATTATTCAGGCTCATGTGGCATCTCCCCACCTACGACAGACATTCAGGGACCACTACAGAAAGGCAAAACAAATACTAACAAGTGTGTAAGTGCTCTGGTAAAGAGTTTCGTGTGACTCAGTAAAGCTGAATAGCAGTTCTTGGGAGAACCCCTGATCTTCATTTGCCAGCTATGAGGATGAAAAGGACAAAGCAGTTCAGGATAACACATAGACCAGTGTCAGCCAGAAACTGCCAAGCTGGTGTCGAGGTCTATTTGCCAGTTGTCAGCAGATCCCACTGCAGAAATCAGCTGGCTACACGTTGCTCAGCACCGGATTTATAACGGGTTTATAACGTTATAACGGGTTTATGATGTGGCCAGCACATCTGCCCACAGTAGAGGCTGTTGCTGCTGCACTACAGTTGCACAGCAGCTGGCTGCCAGCAGAGCCTGGGGCTGGCACCGAGACACTGCCAAGGCTGGAGGCAATGGAAACATCTGAATCCACCTGCAAATGCAATTTGAAATTGCAGGGTAATGTATGCAAAGTTTTCAAAACATACATGCAAGCAATACCAGATTTGTTTGTTTTTTTCCCCCCAAAAAATCCAAAATATTTTACTCAATAAACTAAACCTGGTTTACTTCCTGTCTCCCCATTCAGATTCCTAGATCTACAGCTCATCAGTCCATATAAAATTTTACATTTATTCACACTGAAAATGCAGATAAATAACCATTTCTTAGCTTTAGAAATGAAACTTGGAATAGAAAACATTCATATAACTTTAGATGTGTTGATGTAAATAAGTATAACCAAGTCTAGGATAGTAATGTGATTAATAGAGCATAACACAAACACTTCTTGTCTTTGTGCAGCTAAATCCCACCACCATCAAATGCACTGAGTCACATTTTCCATCTACCCACTAATCAAGTTACTTTTAACAAAAACTATCTGTTACATCTAACTCCCTGCAGGCTAAAGTGGAAGTGACCATGTCCTCTAAAAGTGCTACTTTCAACACCTGCTCCATAATATCCATCAGATACTGGAATTTAGAAACTACCAGCCAAAGCGGCAACAGCTGGAAGTCACCAGGTCCTGCATATGACGAGAAAGACCCTAGCTGGACAACAAGACAACTGTGGCTTAATATGAAATCACAGAATCCCAGAAGGGTTGAGCTTGGAGGGGACACTTAGGGATCATCCAGTGCAGCCCCTGCTCCAGCAGGGACACCCAGAGCACGGGGCACCCGGTCACATCCAGGCGGGTTGGGAGATCTGCAGAGCAGGAGCCTCCGCAGCCTCCCTGGGCAGCCTGGGCCAGGGCTGGGCACCCTCATAGTGAACAAGTTCTTCCTCACGTGGAGATGGAGCTGCCCGGGTTTCAACTTGGACCCATTTCCCCTTGTCCTGTCACTGCCACCACTGAGAAGAGGTTGGTCCCTTCCTCCCTACATTCAGGTACTTATATGTGTTGATCAGATCTCCTCTCAGTCTTCTCCAGGCTAAATAGGCCCAGCCCGTTTAGTCTTTCCTCATAAGATAGACGCTCCAGTCCCAATCACCAACAAATCAAAGCCTTACAGTGCATCCACAAGTGAGGACAAATCCAAAACACCCTTTGTGGTCTTGGTTCTCTGGTGTCAATCGAGCAAACAGGCCACCACATCCTACCCCAGCAGCTGCAGGCACTCAGCTCCCCTCCCAATGCTGGGAGGCACAGAAGTTGGTTGTATTTTCCAGATTTGCAGTCCAGCTCAAAAGAATGAAAATGGAGACAACAGCACCAAAAAGCAAACTGTATTTCCAGTGTCTACGGTCTCCTTGGTCTCCAGAGGAGGGGTGTGGGAGAGGTGACAGATGGCAACCTGGTGGCAGCTTTCCCAGACCACGTGGCCACTACCCAACATCTCTGCACAGCATCTGCTGTCCAGCACAGCTCCAGGAGACAAACGAGTGCTCTCCATCAAGGAAACAACTCCATTATCAGTGAAATTATGCTCTTGACAAAACTGAAATAACCAGAGACATCTGGCTTTGCTTCAGCACAAAGTGGACATTAGCTAACAGGGAAATTGTCTTCTTGCTTTTCTTGGCCAGGAAATGGATCAACAGTGACAGGGAAATCTGAATTACATAAAAACTTGCAGAGATATTATGTACATGGCCCAACATCAATATCAGATATTAAAGACTTTCCAACAAAATATTTAGTATTGTCTGCCTTGCTATTCATGCAAGAACACCCAAATATATTTAGGGTGATTGTGCAGTAATCCATTACAAGCAACAGGAAAAGTCTGATTTTTGTATTCCTATTCTCCCTACCAGCAGCTACCAACCAGATACCTTTTTTGCCCCATCTTTCTGTCTCTAGGAATGCAGAGAAAGACAATTTCTTGCTTACTCAGTTCAGTTCTTCACACATTTTATGATGTTTTCTATCATAAAAGCTAAAGCAGTAGTTATATCAAATGTCATTACTCAAATACTCAAAGATATATTACTGTAATATATTTTCAAGGAAAATTAGCATTAGACAGTCCTCAGACAAGGTATCTGCATGCCAGTAATGGTTTCATGGGAAACATAATTAAAAGAGAAACTGTATTACTTTTCAGAACTCATTATGTTTGTGAAAGGAAATCTACTGTATTCTAGATCTAGGATCTAAGCAGCAGCCTTTTCACAAAGCTAACACTTTAACACAGGACTATGAAGTCAAACATTGGAGAAAAAAAAAAGACTTGAAAATTTGAGAATATCTGCCAAAGACACCTTCAGTTCCACAGCTCCATTTGTTTCTCATGAACACTCTCCTTTCCTATGCCTGCTTTTAATTTCCTACCAGGCATTTTAGGGCAGCAGTGGTTGTTGACAGCTTATCAGGAGAATTTAGTCATATGTAGACATATCCCTCTCAAAGATTTGTTCAGGTGAAAATAACCTAGAAGGGCTAGTTTTGCTTTTCAATGTGAAAAATATATTAAAGAACTGCAAAAACATTAACTGCATATCACAAAACTCTCCAAATTGGAAACAGATACAGATTATTTTTTACCATTTGCTTGCTGGCGTATCTAGGCAATCTGGGATTAAACTCGCTGTTTTCCAGTGTTTTGGCTTTCTGCACATGCTTTCCAGTGCACATCACTTCTCATAGGGGTTGCACTGGCCCACCCTTTAGCTCAGAGGATGTTTCCATCCTCTTCTGAGTTTCATCGCAGTCCTTCACTCCCAACAGCAGCCAGGGTCCACGTTAGGAGAGCAGGGGCAGAATGCCTGTGGGACCACGGCCGGGTGTCTGTGCGCTTACAGCAAGTGCCGCCCAAGGACTGCGGGTGCTGGAGCTGGTACCTGCTGCTGTGTCCCGCCAAAGGCCCCGCTCGGAGGGAATGGGACAGGTCCGCAAAGCCCCTGCGGACAGCTGGGTGCCGCATCTGATCCACTGCTGCTCCTGTGTGCAACAGCCACAGAATCCAAACCACATTTCACTCTTATTAATGTCTCAGTCCATGCAGAGCGCCCTGTTACCCTCCAAACCAAAGCGGATTTTCTGTTTACAGCAACAACACTTTCACACGCACCTTGCCGTCAATGCAGTGCCGTAGATGCCGAGGTGGGGGAGGGATTCCTGGCGTCTTAAGATGCAGCTCTAGCACGGACAGAAGGAGCTGAATCTGTCCCCAGGATCATTTCTCCATACATGAAGAACATAGGAGGGGAGCGCTTCTTGACCCAGAAATGTGTAGCAGAGAGGAAATTTGATTCCAACTGCCAGCTGGCATTCCCTACAGAAACTCAGGAACTTTATGCTGGAAATCCTTCAAGCGCAGTTGCCCTCAGACTACTGCTCCAAGAGGAACAACCCTGAAAGGGCAGGAGAAACGTCCTCTCCTTACACTGACCCATCACTCTTTCAGTACACACATCAGCATCTACGTTTGCATGACATATCATCTACACATGACTTCACTATTTATGGTTATTCTATTTCAGAAGCAATTCATTTTGGTAAAAAAAAGCAATATATAAATGCTTTTATTCAGTTAAGCCTATAACCTCTGAAGAGCTCTGTGCACAAGTGGATGCTCTGTGCATCTGGAGATGCTCCTGTGACCACTGCAGACACAGGAGAAAGGATTTCACAAACTGAGATAGGAGCTGAATTTTTGCTAACAAATGCAATCTGAATGAAACTCTGCCTGTAAAGGACATGTGATCGCCAATCTAAATCTGTTTCACACTGTATACAGCATACTCTGTATAACGGTTTGTAATTAACTGCTTGAGAACATTTAGTAACACAACATGCAGGATAAATTCCAGTCACGGATGGGAGCTAGGAACAAAGCAGGAATAAACTATTGATGGCTGTGAACCCTAAGGATCAGAACTAGCTCTGGCACTGTTTGATATTCTACTGGCAACCTGTAAAAGAGAAGGAAGGGTAGGATGTCAAAATCTACTGATAATATGGGATTATTTAGGTCAATCAAGATGAGAGAGGAATATAAAACAAGAAAAATAAGAGAAAAAAAGGAATAAAAACATCAGACTAGGAAACGAGGTAACTAGGCAACATGAAATTCAAATTGGGAAAGTACAAGATAATGTACATTAAAAGTATAATTTGACATATTCTTCACACGAGGATCATGAAGCTAAGATCAAGTCATCTTTGGCAACATCTGTTGTGTATGCAGCCCACGAGGTAAATAAGATATTGGCTTGTAGCAGGAGACAGGAGGGAAGCTGAAAAGCATCGTGATGCTGCAGAAGGGCAAGCGCAGGTACACGGGAGCACCGGGTTCAGCTGCAGGCAACACAGTTGATACAACCAGGCAATGAAAGACTTACAGACTGATTTCTGAAGACAGAGGCACTTAGAGGCAGCTATAAAGTGATTGACATTATGAAGGTGAAAAGAATTTGCTTTTTCATAATAAAGGCAGAATAAGAAGCTACCCAGCGTTATTAACAGGCACCAGCAGAGATAGTGATTTTCCCCGCGGAAAGATGAATCTTCCATTTCTGAGTGCACACTAAGACCACTCGCAGCAATTCTGCATCGCTCGGCTCTCCCGCCATGAGCCAGGGCTGACACGGAGAGGAGCTGCCGCCCCAGCGCCGTTCCCGCGCCTGCCCCGCGCGCAGCACAGCCGCCTTTCTAAGCGTTCTCCCTAGCGCGTCCAGAGTTGGACAGAAAATACCTCTGAATGCCAAGTTCCTCAAGGTGATCTGCCCACGTACTCACCTGCTATTTCAACCAGGAGTTATCAGTTCACTCTCAGTTCTATTCAGTGTGCACTTGCAACACTTCAGCTGTACATTCAGCTGTAATATTCTGTGATTCTGTGATACACATTCCAGCTCCGATATGTGTAGATGGATAAATGGCCCCTCTAATCCAAGTTCAACACTAGTCTGTGGACCACGTGCTAGGTCATATTCAGTCTAATCATCATGATCCAGCCCATAAACAGGATTCTGGAGTCTAACAGTCTGACCACAACACACTGAAAAGGACAATTAGATTGTTCTCATTCCTGCCAATGCCTCATCTTACTCCCAGCTTCCATCAAATGTCGTCAGAGAGTTAACATGTCTTTACATTTGTTTTTAAACTTATATTCAGTTAGATTGCCCAGCAGAAAAAATATTACAAAAATTACAAAAAATATTTGTTTCATAGCAGAAGCCCAGCTGAAATCAGATTGGGTTGGGTTGTGGCCTTTAAAAAGCACAGAGTTGATCACAGAAAATATAGCCTAAATTAAAACAAGCGTCCATATTTGGCATAACATTTAGGAAAACCTGCATTAACATCTTCAAAGCTGGATCCGATGGCCAGGCAGGCTGGATGCACATCTGCATTTTGAGCTATGAGCTGCCACGAAGGAAGGGACAATGAGCAGGAATACAATTTTCAGATATTTTAAGCCCATTTTTTGACAGACTGACCACAAGGACCACTAGAGATACAAAATCAGGCTCAGAAATTTACTCCAGAGCTGCTGTGCCCAAACTACAGAAAAGAAAGGCAAGAACTAAAAAATCTGGATGGCCATGGTAGTATGAATCCTACTTGCAAGACCTTTTCTTTTTTCTTGCGGCTGTAACCTACCGCAGTAACACTGACAGTTTGGTACTGTTCAAGTCAGTGACAAAAAGCCTTTTTTCTTCAATGGCCAAGGACCATGACCTCAGCAAGCATAAAAAATAAAATAAATGACATTGTATTAAGAACTCGATTGCATGGAATAGAATGAAAGAACATGTTCATGCATCCAAACGGTAGCCTTCCTCCGAGTATGGTCTGTCCTGAGGTTAACACTTATTCTTAGAGACTGTTTCGGTTGCTTCCATCCTGGGACGCTTTAGCCTTCCACACAGCAGTCAAAACTATTTCTCATCTGCTTTGGGGAAAAAAAGAGTCCAAATTCATCAGCTGTTTTCAGAAAAAAAAAAAAAAAAAAAAAGAAAGAGAGGGTGAGGGGAGAGGGGCTACAGAATTGTTTTTAATGGCAAAATATGCCCCAAATTCTGCCTCTAGTTAACTTTCAGAAGCGCTCATAGCTGCCAGGACAAAACGACCTTACATCTGATGGCGACAGCTGCTCCACAGAGCCGCACAAACCCCCGGCCTCGGTTTGGACCCGCCTTGGAAGGGCTGCGGGAGGCAGGGCAAGGTGAGATTTCATGAGATGTTTTGGACACAAAACACCTTGAAAGAAGAAACCATATGATTTTGGTACCAAATGTAAAATTAAGGAGGGAGGAAGGAAAGGAAGCAGGAAAAAAACAGCAGGACAAACAGCCTGATGTGCCAGGCTGAGAAGAGATGCCGGCAAGCAGAACTGCCTGGGGAGGTGTCCGGACCGGGAGCCCAGGGCGCAGCAACGCGGGAGAATGGGCGGCTGGGGAGGACAACCCCAGTGCAGAAGAGCAGAGGGGACAGGAGCTGGCTGGATGGGAGAAGCGGGACTGATCACCCGGAGCAGGAGGCGAGAGCCCAGGGAGAGGCGAATCTGCCCGGGACAGGTTTCTGGGGCCAGGCACAGACTTGCGGGGAACACAAGCGAGGCTGGGGAGACAAGACCGCAAACTGTGTGGAGAGAACTGGTAAAGGTCTAAATGTCTCAGCGACTGCAGAAAAGGATATGGAAAATATTTACTTGTAGAATCTTAATGTTTGCTCTGGAAATACTCCTAAAATAAGAAATCTGTAACTCACAGATGAAGTGACAAATTTCTATATACACATATTTGAATGTATATATACTCAGAAGTAATTGCCATATCACACACACACGTATATATATATATCTTATCAGCACTTCCAGTTCTTTCAAATGTCAAATGCTACGTTTAAATGCTGATCGGTGACTGCTCTGTGTAAGCACCATGCACAACTTCTCCAGTGTTTGCAAACCTAACTGGCGCTCCTGCAACAAATGCAGCTCCCTCCTTCCGACATAACCCATCTCTGCATTTCATACCCAGACTTAAGATGAAAAAGCGTCAGGAAGCAAACAAACCTTGCAGTGTGTACCTGAGCCACCAAGCCATGCTACAAAAACAAGCACAAACCTGTTAAAATTCCAGAGAACAAAATTCAGTCCAAAGCCTGGAAATACACAAGGCCGCATTGAAGCCCTCCTGGTACAGACAGGTTTATAAATGTGAGGAAAACAGAATGGATTCAGGGCACTTTAAAGGGGGCCTCTAAAGCAGCGAATCAGCTTCTCACGGCAAGGGATTTCTGACTCGTGGAGGAAACCGCGGAGCTGATCTCAGTCTGCTCAGCTCGTCTGCAAGAGGACACAGACAGAAGCACTTTGCCGTTCTCTCAGAAGGAAATCTTTTTTGTTCTTCCGATCCTCCTGCTTTCTCAGCAAAGCAACTTCACAAGCAGCTGCCTCTGCTGCTGCTCCTTACAGCTAGAGACCCGTGTGCTGGGCGCTGCCCACGTGCACGTGAGGAAGATGGCAGAGCCGGCTGCAGCAGTCGCGCAGCGCGCAGGAGCGGCGCTGCCTCAGCGCGGACATCCAGCCTGCTCCGCCACGCGGGACCCGGCCCGCCTGCGGGGCACATGGGGCTGCTGTGCCGCCTCGCCAGGCATCTCCCGCAGCAGCCACGCAGCCCCCAACACTGGAACGCAGCAATGTGAGCGCACTGCTACAGAGATCCAAATACACTCCCAACATATTTTGATGACATTTCAAAATCATTCTACACCAGCAATATCCTGCAGAATATCTGTGAACGAACGCACCTCACCTTCACTTCAACCCGAGCACCCTGCGTCTCCCGGCTCGCAGACCTCTGGCTCCGGAGGGCAATGACTCAGCACAGACATCAGCTTTTTATTTTTCAGATGGAACTTACCAAACTGTTACAATATTACAGGGAGGATCTGCTTCTCGGATCCATTTCCCTGCGCTTCTCTCCTGAGATATTTTCACTAAACCCTCCCCAGCTGGTTGCCTTATGACAAGCAGAAACAGTTTCTTTTGGAAAAATCAAATGCAAGTCTGCATGTAAATCAGGATGAGGAAAAAAAAAAAATCCCAACCTCAATCCACACTGCATGTAAAGGAAGAGGTAGCGTCTTAGTATTAGCCTAGCACTTATGCTGCCGAACAGGGAGGCATCCTTAGATTTGTGAGCATTGGTGACACAGCAGGGCTAAATACAAGAACAAGCTGCCGCACCAAGACGCACTGGCCCAGGCGGCCGGCGGCGGGAGGGCCCGACAGGGCTCTGCCCTGCAGCCCGGTGTGGGCTGTGCACCCTGCGCCCC
>NW_020454894.1:1008363-1118007 GCF_003342845.1 Nothoprocta perdicaria | reverse complement strand
TGCAGCCCGGTGTGGGCTGTGCACCCTGCGCCCCACGGGGCTCTGCCCTGCAGCCCGGTGTGGGCTGTGCACCCTGCGCCCCGCGGGGCTCTGCCTTGCGGCCGGGTGCACCCTGCGCCCCGCGGGGCTCTGCCTTGCGGCCGGGTGCACCCTGCGCCCTGCACGGGCATCAGGCAGCAGCCGCCCCAGGGCAGCGGCCCCTGGTTTAGGCAGTTCTTCTCTCTTGGTCCCACTTTACTGCTCTTTTGGGAAATTATATTTTCCCTCTCCCAGGAACTGGGGGAAGAGAAACTATGTATGAGAATTTCTGTTTAGTATCTCCTGTATGAGGCGAGTTGTATAGACAAATATCATTTTTAGGTTAAATTGAACCAATGTAATGGAAGAGGTATCTTCACAAAGTTGCAGCTTAATGGTACAGCTGGCATTTTGCTTCCTGCCTTTTGGACCCTTGAACATCACAGCTAAGAAAATGGGTGCTTTCAGGGCTCTGAAGAAAAAAGCAACTCAGAATATTAAAATCATAAGCTTGTTTCACTTCCTGAAAATTGAGTCTTTCAAATTTAAAGCCATGAATAAATATATTAATCTTCCTTAATGTTAGGTGCCTATATGCTCATATTTGTTCCATTATAATAATTAAAAATGCTGGTTTCTGGTAACCATACCTGGCTGCTGATGCTTGCTGACCTAATAGCCTTACTCTTCTATTACTTCATTGTACCCCAAAAATGAAAGCTTCTTTTGATTAAAGCATTAAACTTAACATAACAGCATCATTATAAGTAAATGGCAACAACAAAAACATTCTTCATTGGAGCCAGCTGGACAATCTTAAATTTAGCTTCTCCCCTATCTCATTTTCTCTGCAAAACAAAAAAGTCTACCTTGTCTCACCCTTCTTCCCTTCCTGTTTCTTTTTATAGCAAAAGTTTATTTATTTTGTTTTGATCCACATTGTTTGACTTTTTTTCCAGCACAAGACCATATCAGAAGAGAAAGAAAACAAGTTTTATCACAGCATTCTGAAAACACAAATATTTGTGGGTTTCTACAGGTTCGGAGCATCTGCTGTATCACTCCCTCCTACATCTTTCAGAGTTCAAGACGCAGATCAGTCCGTGTCCTTCTCTACCCAAAGGAAGCAAACTGCTCTTGTGCTCTTCGCCAATTGAGTTATGGAGAAGACACAATGCAGACCATGAGATCTGCAAGGGCTGCGCAAGACATACCCAGCCCCCCTGCACACGTATCATCATTCTTGCTAATGGGATTTAAAGAAAAGGTTTCCTTCTTCTCTGTGAAAGATTTTAAGACAAATGTATATTCCCAGCCTTTGCTTTAGAGCACCTCAAAGGCCAGCAGAGCCTCCACGCGTCAAGCCCTTCCGTGCCACTTGTCCTCCTGTAAAAGGCACTGAGCAACCAGAGCTGTTGCCTCAGCTGCCCAGGACACGGGACCGTTGACGTGCTGGCTGGCGCCGGCGGCCGCGGCACAAGCAAGGCTCTGGGCTCTGCTCGCATCGCGTGTGGCTCTTGCAGGGAGGGCGCAGGGCAGGGGGCAGCGAGGGCAGCGCCGGGCACCCCGGCTGCTGGGCGCGCGGCTGCGGGCCGAGCTTCCCGTCAGCATCTCTGGAAGGCCTGAACGAGGCTGCAGCCGTCCAGCCCCACGAGCCAGCACCGGGGACAGTGCTGCCTGTCACTGCGCTGTTCCGCACGCGCAGCCGGCACTTCAGCTCAGGCACCTGCTCACGTTCCTGCAGCAACCAAAGGAAGGGCTTCCAGAAGTGTCCGAGCAGCCTCCAGAGCAGCTATGTCCTGCACTGCAAGATGTGCCTGGAGTTGAGAGCCAGCAGGGGGAACAGCAACAAAGTGCTTAAAAATGGAAAAGAGAAAAAAAAAAAAAAACCCACAGAACAAAAGATGCTTTTTTCTGCTCTAAATCACAGCCTAGAGTTTCTTGATACAGTGATGTTTAAAAAAGATAGAAAAGGATAATGGATGCTGAAGTGAGAGAAAAGATGAGGCTTGAAGCCAGAGGGTTTGGGTGGAAGCAAGGGCAGTGTTTCAAAATTACCAGGACAATTTTTATCACCAGCAGAATTATCTGATTTCATTCAGGGCTGCTAGGGATTAAAGCCTTCAAAATCTGCTCCGCAGCCACCTCTGTTGTTTAACATACCCTCTCCTCTCGCACTTCCTGTCCTTCATTTGCGATTTGGAGAGTTACACACACAGCTGCTGCTGTGCAGACAGTCCTTCCCAGGAGGGACTTCTACTCCTGAGCTCGCTAATGCTACTAGATAGCACTGTTTGCTGATTGACATGGATATATAATGAAAAGAAAAAAACTATTTATAACATTCATTGTCGTATATTATTCTTAAGTATCAAATGCAGACATTATTTTTAAATGGTAATAATAATATTTTTAGCAGGAGCATCTTTTCTTTTGCCTTTAATTTCGCAAACTTCATATTTATTCACAGCACTGAGTTAATCAACAACCTTTTTCTTCATGTATCTGTTGCTGCTTTTACAGTAATCACACCCAGACATTTCCAACAGCATAAGACCAGGCAGATGGAAAGTGCAGTTACCACATCTAGGAGGGTGGCGGACAACTAAACTAGGCTTGTTACTGATTTCTATGCCCCCACTACTAAAGAGTAAGTCTTGCCTGTCGGAAGCCCTTTAGCTCTTCCAAAAGCATACACTGCTTCTGCCCTGTTGCACTGTTCAACAGCCAAGTCTTTAGCCTTTGCACTTTAGCCTTCCACACCTTTTTCATGTCAGCTCTGCACTCGTGACAAGTGCCCAGCTCACAGCAGTGCATCTCTAGGAAAGGGAACATGCCAGGGGCCATGGGGATCACTTGGTGCCCGCTCTCAAAGCTCCTTAAGAGGCTATAAAGATGTCAGTGAGTTTCTCTCCAAAGCCAGACAGAACTGGTGAACCTGGGAAGATGTTTAGTACCTCTTTCCCTCTCCCTAGCAAAGTACATGTTTTCCATAGGGGCTGTTGGAGCCTCCAGCTCTGCTGAGCTATCAGCAGATTAGAGGCTTTCTCGAGAAGGTACCACCATAGCACAACCGATAGAGCAGCACTGCACTAGCTCACTCTAGCAACCTCAAGACAGGCAGGGGCTTTTCAAAACCAATCTCAGTAAATGAGGCTGGGGAGCATAGTAATGAATAAGGGCAGCAGGGATTTCCTCCCCGCTCCTCCTCCAGGAGGAGGCAAGACAGCTTTATACTAGGGGATGCTAAGGGATTTCTTCCAGGTTTTTACAGGTCTTTTAGTAAGTGTCTCAGTAGAGCTGCAGAACTCACACCAGCTGCTTGTGCATATACTGGGGCTGCTAGTCACCCTTCTGGTCTCATGCCCATTAGGACCTGCTGTCCTTGTCCAGTGGCCAAATCTCTCCTCGCTGGCTACTGCCATCCTGCTGATTACAGGGCACTTCTGAAACTACTTCCATTTTTTTTTTTTTCTTTGGACAAACAAAATTAAAAATAGGAGAGGGAAAAGAGCATGTTTATACTGGGCCTTCAGCTCCTGCTGACGAGGCAGACACCCAAGGTCACTTCTACCCCGCTCCCCTGGTCCTGCCTCCCTCTCCCACCTGCCTCACAGAGCACAAGTCCACATAGGCCAAGCAGCCTCCTCTTCTAAACTGCTCCTCAAGTCTATGATGTTTTTCAGGGATATCATGCACTTCCTGAGCATCTTACCTCTCCGTTTGCCTTTTCTTGACATGAGATTACAAGACTTGGAAGGTCAAGCCCATCAGCCTTAAACCCTGTGGAGAGCACAGAGGACTCCCAGAGCGGCAGCATCACGTGTGTACAGCGAGAGCTGCCAAAGAGCACCCTGGAGCACAACCCTGCTGAGCTCCTGCCTATATTGAGGGCAGCAGTTCTCAGCCTGTGCGCTAATTGACAGTGTAACGAGGCGCACCTGCAAACAAACAACGAGGTCTCAGCTCCTGGTGAACTCAAATGCATCCTAAGGACAGTTAAGGATAATGCAATTCCTTTATGCTACAGCTTTGGAGTTGGCAAAGTCCGTGCTTTGGCGTGCCCGGTTTTGTGTACGCGAGCGCTGCAGACAGGTCTGATCAGTGAGTGGCCCTGGTGGGCGCATGTGCAGGACACGCATGGCCTGCACGCTCGGGAACGTGCAAGAAGTGTGGGGGAAGGCAGGTTGAAACAAACCCCTTCTTTCAAAACCTTACTTGTTTTTTCAAGAACTGTGCTAGCTGTGATCTCAAAGATAAAATCAGCCATTATTCTGCTTTTTAAAGTCAGCTGGTCTCTCGCAGTGCCTAGCACAAGGGGTTTTGACCTGTACAGCATCAGACACTGAGTTAATTTATAGTTGCTATTATAGTGTGGGGAAAAAACAAGCCAATAAGTGAAATGAATAGGAAAAGAGTAAGCCAGTGTCTGCAACAGCAATAAACACAGAGAACCTCTCCTTTCTCCCTGGTAACCCACTAGCACTCGCTGTGAGCGAGTGCAAACAGCAGCACAGTCACTAAGTGAAAGAGCATCGGCTAAGACCTAGGCTAAAATAGTGCAACAAACCCAAGGAAAAGGCAAAGATGTTAATGAAAACATATAGTGAATCCTTCTGCAAGCAACGTGGATACCAGGTCCTTCACCCTGCTGTGAGCAGGGTGCTGGAGCCTTTCAAGGCCAGGACGCACGGGCAGCCGCTGGAGGTAACGGGAACATCCTGCAGCTCCTGGCAGGGCTCTAAGCGCTGGTCACGGTGAGCCAGCACAGACAGGCAAAGGTCAGATGCTTATTTTTACAAAGCAGATCGATGATACTTCCCTCAAGAGCAACTGCCAAAACACATAACTTGCATACCAAGAAAGCAACCTACCATCTACCAATAAATTCAGCCTTTAAGTGACCACTTAAAACACAACAATTACCAAAACTACTTCAGTTGGGAAGGAAAGGTTTACAACAACTACAGACATTAACTCTCTAAACTCGTCCATTCTGTCACAAAGATAGTATTTTTTCTATTTACTTATTAGGACTTCAGTTTCTCTTTAAGACCTTTTGCACGTTTACTTTACTAACTTCATGCAAATATTTCATTTGCCTACATGTTCCTCTGGCTTGGCTTTGCATTCAAACAAATGAGAACTATGAAACATAATGAAAATAACCCCAAAGTCAGAGCAGCAATGACTGCCCGTCGCTGCCACAGTGTCTCCTGTGAGCAGGTGTCCCCGCGCTGCTCTGTCACCCCGTTGTCCAGGCAGGACGAGCGGCAGGGCTGCGCAAGGCAGGACGTGGCCTGTGCTCAGGAGCACGTGCTCCGCAGTGCGGGACACGTCCCCCCTCTGCCCATCCTTCCTGGACAGCCGCGTGTCCTCCAACCGTTTTGTGTTGAACTGAAGCATACGGACACTCTGCTTTCCCAGTCAATACAGAAAGCATTACCCAAGAAATACTGCCAGAATAATTGGTCTTCCCTAACATGCAAGAAGTTGTCAGACAACAATGATCAATCATTTTATTTTGCTAATAAAACAGCAAATCCCCTTTTATCAATTGATTTTAGCCTCTTTGAGCTTGGCCTGTTGTTCTGGGTGGAATCACGTACATGGGATAAGGCAATGTTTCAGAGAGCCATGCAAGTGAGTGCAAATACCAGAACACATGAACTTCAGAAAACACCATCCAGATGAAAATGTCTGTGCATGATCATGACAAACTCAACGATGCTGTTGGCAGCATCCAAATCAATATCACATTTATGGAAATATCACATTGGAAATATCACACTTGGAAATATTGTTGGAAATATCACATTTATAATTCCCCATATAATCATGAGTCTACTCCTTATGAAATTACCCTGTGATCTGATTGAGTGAAATTCACTTTACCTAGTTTCGGAAGAGACTAAATAGCATAAATCATTTGGAAAATGATCAGTTATTCTGACTTGGTGCTATAAACTTCCAGAAACTCACAAGAGAAGTAAAAGCTGGAAAATTTTCCATTTTTCCATCTCAAAACTGCATTTCTCAAAGAAAGAGAGAGGACACTGACCTAACACTGTTCACTGACAGTCCGAATGGAATGAATGTGTATGTTCTGCCTAGTGTATTTAAGGTGAATGAGCTGAACCCCAGGGTTCCCTGCTGGAGTCTCTCTGCCAGACATCCCATCAAACACCGCTGCCGCTGGACCAGGCTATGGATTCCTCTTTGCATAATAATTAGATCTGCATCCTCTGCTGTCTATCATGTTATCTGAGAAATCTGGAAACCTGTGCCTTCTCTGCAGAATGAAATGGGAAAAGCTGATTTAAATACCACTAATTTTTATATGTAGCAAAAAAAAATTCACTGTACATTAATTGCAAGGACAGTAATTAAAAGTACCATTACCAAAAATACCAGTGAGTTAAGGACAATGTTAACAAAACTAAGATACAGAATTTATTTTCCCCTCAAGACTGTCATCCTTCTTGGGAAAGAATCTAATAGATGTACCTGGTGTCTTACACTGTGGTTGTGTTCTATGGGAGTATTGGACTGTGAATCTTTCAAGAGAAGAAATATCTTTTATATCTATCATATCTGCATCCTCCTTTATTTTAAAAACATTCAGCTACTACACAAGTTAACAGGCACACTAACAGCAACAATAAATTAAGTGCATAGCTCCCCCAAATGTAAATGTCCTACCTAAATGTCTAACATACTTTGAGGTCCTGTCCACCTTCCAGGGATTATATCCTTCCACACTAACTGCAGTTCTTTGCCATGAACTACAAAGACTCTGTTGCTGATGACCTGGCCCAGTCCTCATGGGCCAACACAACACCTCATATCACCCTACAAACTAGTATGTGACTGCTGAGCTGGCAGGTTTCCTCCTCCTGCAGGTCCTAACCCAGTGATGGCCACTGATGCTCTCGCAGACCGCCCGGGGCTGTATGCAGGTCCTACACGCTGCATTAGAAGCAAAATGGTTGATACTGAACATGTTCACACCATGCACACTTTGAAGGGACTTCAAACACTCGTGCTGTCCTGCAGTGTGAGCACTGGTTATCGGTTGAAGAACATATTTTGATTTGGTTTTATCCAAAAGGAATCCTGAATGAGCATCTGAGACCATACAGAGGATTTGCAGTTTGAGGATGCAAACTGAAGTAATGCAAATGGGGATCATCAGTTCTCCTTCAAAAGCACAATCCTCATCCAAACTAAACATACCCCTATAAACCTTACCTAGAATTCATTTATCACAGAAACACCTAGAGAACTAATTCAAGATCAAATTTATCAGTGTATCTTAATGTTAAATTAGTTAAACTAAAATGTAGCAAGAATATTTCAAAAGAGTGTCAGGGATTTTAGAGCAAGTCTCCTGTTAGGAGCCAGTGTGACTCTGTAAATCTTTCAGGCACTTGGCAAAATTCTCCTTCTGGGTATAGCCTAAGTGCCTCGAAGTCAGTAACAGTTATGACATTGCCTCACTTGGATCAGACTGAGGCCTTTTCTTTGTAATTTCTCTTTTGATTAAAAACAACATTAATTCAGAATTTCAGATTTACAGCTCACTAAAATATAGTATACGCCAAGAGCTCCTTACTCTCTGCTATACTTACAGTATGGGCTAGAGGATACACATAACATGCAACCAAGGGACAGGGAAGACAAAACTGAGCAGTCAGTAAAACGATGAAAGGACTTTTTGTGTATCAAAAGCTAAGGTTGAGTCAATTAACTACAACTGTACAGATTTTCTCAGGGTTGGGACAGAACTCAGGGTTGCCACAGACTGGTGACAGGTCTAAAGAGCATCTTGTATCACAGCAGTCTTGCACAGCTATTTGCCCTCCAATTAATGTCAGACTAATTCAATCGGCACAAATTCTAACTATGAATTATGATAAAATAAGTCTTATGGAATATGCAGGGCCATTTTGATAGCAGCTTTTAGACAAAATGAGACTTCCCAGAAATGTCTGGACAAGTTTAGGAGAGTCACACAGCCAGATAGTTTGCATATAACTGAATCAGAAACTATTCTCACCAAACAGTTAGGCCTCACAGCTTGCCACAAAATAAGAATTGACCCTGGAACCAGCAAAATGAGAAAAATAACAATCCAGGAACATTAGTTAAATGCATAGAAAATTCACATTCTGTATCTTAAACTGATTTCCGTTCACCTCAGCTCTATGAAAAATAAAGTCTCCTCTTTGCATATGACCTTGGCAAGGTCAAACAATCACAGCACAGGCAGAATAGCTTGAAAAACAAACACAAAGGAATATCCACTTGGCTTAAAATAAGCCAACGCTCCAAGATCTGTAGTTTACGCATGTGTTCTGGGAATAAATTTTGTCCTCCGGATATTCTCTCAAGTCTTCGTTAACTGCTTTGCTTCAGCTCCCTCCCTGTTTGGGTAGAATACTAAGGAGGTTCACACCAGAGACCACAGGAAGCTGCACAGCGGGAGCGCGTTGAGCCGGTATCTTGCTGTAGGCTAATCACGGATACTGAACTCTTAGGTGCTCCTGAAAAAACGGTATGTAGACATCCTATAGAACTTAAGTGTTTTTAAATAAACTCCAATTATATTACTCCCTATTAGGTAATTCCCACAGAACTCTATTAAATTCCTATGATATTTTTGGTTTTATGCCTACCTGATTTCGAAGTCCTGATTTCAAGTGACAAAGGAGAAACAGAGAATTACCATTCCAAGTTAGACCACAGATAGAATTTGCTAAGCATTCTGCCTCCACTAATTGCCAAAATTTGATGCTCCAGAAATGAATAAGCTCTCCTGTTTTCCTTAGCATACAGACAAATGGTATTTATTAGCCAGTTGTGCAGAAATAAAGTTAAGGTTAAAGGCAGCTTGAAGTGTTAACTATTATTTGGCTGCTTTTACCATAACATGTCAACAAATACTACTATTGGTCTTAAAGTTATTCAGCCCTATTCTAACAACCACAACGGTTTGGTGAAAATTTTGTGTTCAAATCAAAAGTTCAAAATAATTAGTTTATATACAAATTTTGGAACATTCTTTTGTATTCCTCCATTGAATTGAAGCCTGTTATTGATTATACATGAAGGGAATGTAGGAAGTTAACAAACTTAGAAGGTTTACCCACAGGTAAAGACACAGGTAAAGATGTTTTAATAGAAAGTGTGAAAAAGAGGTCACCATTTATAGCCTTCCTCTGTTAGTATTGGTTTGTTGACACTATTTGATTGCCAATGTGAACTATCTGCAATAAAGGGTAATATTCCAGAGATCTATTTTGAAAATGGAAAGTTTTTTTCTTTTATTACACATAAATTGACAATGAACTTGGAAAGTTTTAAGCTTCACAAGCTAGGAGGTATTGACAACTGTCATCTTTAGGGTATATAGTATGGAAAAGCTTTATAGACCCACTCTTCCACGAATATATTTAATGCTTGTGTTCTTTGGGACAATTAAAGTTAAGTAGTCCTTAAGCACATTCTTAAAAGTCATCCTAAATTAGGATGCTGTTTTTTTTCAATCGCAGCCCTAATGACAAAAACAATTTCTTCTAGTCAAAGGTTTCCTTCATCCTCATACCACTTTCAAGTACCTTTTATTCCACCACCACCACAATCTTTCTATCACTTTATTTCCAGGTAAAGAAAGAGAAGTCACTATTCAGAAAACTGGTGGAGCAAATATAAAATAAACAGATATTCTGCTGCAAAAATTAAGTATTAAGACAGTCCCTTTGCCAAACTTTTCTGAGCATAATTTAAACATAATGCACTTAAATTACAGAGAAAAGTAAAATCTTAGAATAGTTAATATGTTAAAAATGCTATATGAAGACCAAGAGCTGTGGGCCTAGAATGACAGCAATGAATAATGTTCTGGCTTATAAATTACTGTTGTACAGTACACTGGCTTTACTGAAAGCATTGCAGTGTGAGAAATAACCAGCCAAAGCCAATCTGACTCCAGTCCAGTGTGTACATCCTATAGACTCTGTGTGCATTTTAAACAGTTTCACTACAGAGGCAGAAACATTCACTGAAAGGAAAAGGAATCTTAATAAGTGACATTTAAAGCCATTAAGGGAGCAGGCAGCTGGAAAAAAAAAACACTTTTTTTTTTTTTTAATCTAACAAATTAAACAGAAAGAACAGGATACATTTCTCAAGCAGCACAGTATATGCATCAGAGTTCACAAAATAGGAAATACCCAAATCAATTATTCAGGGAGCACGGAAACCAGATAACTTTGCTACAGTAATTTATCCTAAATTATTTTATCCTGCAACACCAAAACTCACAGTTGTGGAGGGGGTTTATGTATAATTAAGGCTCTGACATTGCAACTTCTCCATCATATGTGATGGAGACTACCGAGATCTGGTCTGCATAAATGTAGCAAGAAGGTGCAGCCCATTTAACCAATGGAATGCAGAGACATTATCTTGGAAGGGCTTGCATGCATCCTAAAGCACAGCTGCTGTAAAACCAGAGCTGTGCTTATTAACCACAGCAGGGAGAAACAAGATATCAAGGGGAAATATTTCAAACACAACATGCCAAAAAACAGGGCATCTGAAAATGAATTAAACAAAAATTATATATAGTATATATCACTCACATATAGCCTATATATATATTTATACATATACAAAACACATTTGTTATATACATATTTATATATGAATAAACATGTATAGGAACTAACCTTACAGGCATGCTCCATCATGATGCACCCTGCTTTTCTGCTTTACCTGAGGACAGCACCATTCCTGGCATGAAGTGCACTTCATTTTAAAACCTGTAGGCTGTTCCTAGCAGACAGATTGAAAAGGATTTTTATGATTCACACTGCAAAATGCTAAAAAAAAAAAAAAAATCCATCCCTGCTGTGTAAGGCTGTATTTTCCATCTCTGTCCTCTGAATAGTGGAACCAGATGAGAAATGATTCATCAGTCCAGGGACGCATTTAGAGGAGAGAGGAAAAAAAAATAAAAAAGAATCAAGCGTACAGTAAAATCTGCTCACCATGTACACACCCCCAAAGTGGAGAAGCAGAGCAGCCTCCCAAGCGAGGAGAAGCTGGAGGCGGCTGTCAGGCGAGCGGCGCAGCTGCGGGCGATGGCCTGTGAGCGCGGCTCCCTCCCGGGAGCAGGAGCTCACGGCGAAGCCCCAGCGCGCGCAGCCATTGCAGTGGCACTGCAGGAGCGGCTGGGCACGTCAGCGCCCAGCACAGAGCCGCAGGCACAGAGCCCTCCCCGCCGCGAAGCCGGGCGAGCGCCAGCACAGAACGCCTCGCCTCCTCGCAGCCCGAGTCATCTGCAGCCTGCCTTCTGCCACAGGGACTCATTGGCAGCTTCTCTTCAGGCAAAGGTTGCATCCAGCACCGCAGGAATTGGAAATGAATTCCTCCTGAAGCAGCAGCTACATCACCAAACAGGGTAGCTAAGATTGAAGGATATCTGGGTTTAAAAATAGTTAGAGCCTTTGCACTTGTTCCTCGCAAAGGAGACATTCGAAGTTACATGGAAATCCTTAAATATACACAAGCTCAGGGCTAGGCATTAGAGATTATCCTTCATATGAGTATTATTACTGAATAATCCTCTGTTCTGCAATTATGTGGAAATGGAAATATGATGGCAAAGAGGCAGGTGTCCTTATAAGCTCCTGTAGGGCACAATTTGAGAATTAAAGCGCTGCAGATATGAAAAGCCTAGCTTATCATTAACCCCTAGCTCACTGTCTCTCACTACTACTCTGAATTCAAAAAGAGCATAGGCAGTATTCAAACTCAAAATGCTAAATCTGCTTCACTTCAGTACATGGAAACAAATACAGACAGAAAGGAAATGGATGATAATTGGTTACAAGATACTCAGAACTGCCCTATACACTGCAAAATTCACTAGAAGTCAGTAGGATACTGGGTCTACTTGTTTCCTTTTCAATTTCTTATTGATGGTGAAGATTAGGTACCACTTAGAATAAACTCACCATGTTGCTTCAGGCATGACACAATGATTAGGGTCCGCTGCGGCAAAGTGGCTCCGCTTATATCCTAAAGCATATTGTCAGCTTTCAGAAAGATTGGTGGGTTTTTCTGTACCTTTTTTTTCTTTTTTTTTTCCTAGAAAGCAATATCTAAGTATCTAGAACTTTCTATCTAAAAAGCTTCTGGTTTTCCTGAGTCAAAACCACAGACTCTGTGCCGCATGTGTTTACATATGAAAGAAACGTGTGCTGTATGACTGCTCTAACCAGCTTCCCAGAAATGTGTTCTTATTTTTGTGGTTAACCACCGCTCTATTTCTCATACCCTCTCTCACTGCTCTGCCCTTTGCTTACCTTTGACAAGGGTACATGCAGTGACAGTCTGATAAAATCTTTAGAATGAAATTTAAGATGACTTCATAGGAATACCTGAAAGACAAAATTATATCAAAATTCTAACAATAGGAAGATACAAGAACAGAATCTATTTATGCTTTGCTGTGAAAAGTTTTAGACTCAGAATTTTCCTTTTCTCTGTGCATTCCTGAAGGAAAAAAAATAATGATTATTCCCAGACATATACTCCTCATTAGAGAGGCATTTCTTCATTAACCACAATCCTGACTATTTAGATGGGACTCGATACTCACCTGGCATAATGTTGAACTCTATAAACCCTCATAGAAGTATAAAGTTTGCCTGCAAAAACACTGTAGCATCAGTGCTTCAATGCACATATACAAAGTTACTGGATTTCATTTCAAATATAAGCAAAGATACACTACAGGCTGCGGATATCTCATTTTCTAGCTTCGACAAAAGCTCAGTGGTTTTCCCTGCACCTTCTTTTTGACACAAATATTTCCCAAGAACTAGACCATCTCACTACAGGTGCACGTCTCTAGGTCAGCCCATTCTGCAGCGAGCAGATCACCAGATCACGCATTCCATCCAGCTGCCCTATTTAACCAAAGAGGCATTTTCATAAGATGTAAGGGTTGACTGATTCTATGCCTGTGACCCCTGACTAAAGCTGTCGGAATAAGAGATTTTGAGTTGCTGTCCTAAAAGCAGTTTTCTATTTTTAGTGTTCAGCTGGAACATTATGTGGAAATTCGTGGGTAAAGAAATAAAAGAGAAAACAGTGTTATAAATGACATAAATCAAGAGGTCATTATGAGTTTACATGACTCAAAGAATTGTTTTCATTTTTCAGCTGGAAAGTGCTAATAAAAGGACACTGTTTGGGCAATTTGCATTTACTGAACCGTATCCATTACGAATCTGGCCAAAGCATTCCACTAGACAATGGTTCCTCAATCAGAACATAAAAGTTAACAATCTTTCATGATTTGAACCAGCAACAAGAGAAGATCTGGAGAAATTTCCATGCCCCACTTTTCTGATTCAGTGTAGAAGTGGTTAGGACTTCTTACATTTTGGAGGTGTATATAATATACCAGCAATAAATTACTAGCAGAAGTCTATTCCCGTTTTAATCTTCCGATTTACCTCCTTATTTCAGCTGCCTCAGCACAACATTCGTTATTTTGCCATAAAAAAGATGAGCAAGTCAGCAGGTGATTTGTCATGTAACACTGTGCAGCTGTCTGAGGAACCTGAGTAGGAACCTTTTTCTCAGTCTCTTCCTCAGTAATTTCCAGAGACGTGTATAACACACTCTATGAAAGGCACAGGATGGCCCTTGCATTGCAGCAGCTATGTCAGGAGCAGTTAAATGAAAAAAAAAAAAAAAAAGATCAGTGAAACAAAATTATGTCTTGTTAGTCAAGAAAATGTGATTATGTGGTGGGATCTTGAGGTAAACAGCATTAAATGATGCTTTTATACTTTTATAACCAGGGCAGCTGCTTGGCTGGAGAATCCAAACAGGGCAGGAGCAACAGATGGTCCTCTCACCTTGCCCTTCCTCCCAGGGAGGGGTATAAGGACCCTCTGGTCTGTAGCAACTGTAACAAGTTAAAAGAATAAGGGAAATCTTATTTATCTGCTTCTCAGATAAGCTCTATTCTGCATTTCTGATGTCAAACAAGATTCTATACGTACCCAATAGAAGTAAGGAAAGAGTTGTTTCTAAGTCTTACAGGTGTTGTATCTGTTTACATACCCTAAATCAGTTTACTCTTACTTAGAGTTAATGAGTCTTGTTTCTGGTGCATCCCTAGTGTGGGAAACAGTGGTGCTATAAGGCATGACAGATAACAATGAACAGATTTTTTTTTGTCATTTGGGCATCAGAATTGTTGCAACTAAGAAAGAGAAAGAAAAATGCAAGAAATGGAGATGCAAGTTCATAAAACAAAAAGAAGAAAATAAATTGCAGAAATAACTTAGGAGATTGGTCTCCTTCCCTCACTCCTATAGTGTTGCTGCCTTTTAAAAGCTTATAAAAGGATACAAAACCAAAGTTCTGTGTTCATTTAGTTTCTTCAAAAACGTAATGTGCTGGGGAGCTAATATTTCCTTTTGCTTCCCCTTGTAAAATGCATGCCTTATTCCTGAGCTTTGAATCAGTGCCTTGGGGTTACCGGAGCAAATGCCTGAGGCCAGGGTGGCAGCAGCAGCTTTCAGGGCCACGCCGCCTGGGGCTGCTGTGCTGGGTGTTCTGGAGAGGCGAGGAGCAGAGCAGGGCTGAGCAGCCAGGCAGTGACAGCCACGCGTGCCCCGGCAGCTGGGCATGCTGGGCTAAAGCAACTCACACGCAGCCTCGCGCACTCCACGATACCATCGTGCAGCTCCAGCAAAGAACTGTTGGATAAACACCTATAAATTATGTAACTGGATTTATCTTATATCATTAAGAAACCAAAGAGACTTTGATCATCATTATCCACTTCTAAACTAATTTAAACCAATTTAAGAGTGTCTTAAAAAGTCCCAATTTATATCACTTTGAAAATAGATTTGGTTAGATTGGTAAGATTATCCCATACAGACCTAACCCTGAATTTGTTATCATCTTTAGCGTATACATTAAAACTCTCATCTTATTGGTAAGACTGTTTTGGTTTTTAAAACAGTTAAATCAATAGACTATGTGTATTACACCTCCCAGCCTCAACAGTCTGGGTAAGAATGTCTAGCTCAGAAATGAGTAACTCAGAACAGCCTGGTGGTTAATGATGAACAATATTCCAAGAAATGCCTGGTATGAAAATACACACGCTGACTTGACTTACAGAGGCAGCTGATAAAGTTAATAACTAAGCCCTTAGCAGTGGCGAGGGGAACTCAAGGCAATAGAGGGCTCCTGGATTTGGAAGCTTTAGAGGAGCTCCATCCCGCCCAGGCGCGCAGGATCTGCCCTGCACAGCTCCCGGAGCGGCAGGAGGCACGGAGCTCCACAGTCTCCGCCCT
The DNA here is from genome assembly GCF_003342845.1 of Nothoprocta perdicaria. Taxonomy (NCBI): domain Eukaryota; kingdom Metazoa; phylum Chordata; class Aves; order Tinamiformes; family Tinamidae; genus Nothoprocta; species Nothoprocta perdicaria. Next base: position 1,102,591 of record NW_020454894.1, on the reverse strand, counting down.
GTGCGTGCTGCGGAGCCGTGGCCTGTTCCGAGTGATGCGGGCGCTTTCCCACGCAGTCTCATTCCTCCAAGGCGGCACCGAGTCTGTGCTTTTCATTACCTCCTAGCCATTATAAAGCAGGTAAAAATGACTCCCCTCTTATTTAACTTCTATAAGAATAAAAAACAAAAAAAGTTTAATCAGCTCTTTGAAACTCAGTGAAATACGACGATAAACAGATTTTGCCTGAAACAATTTTCCTGCAGGAACAAAGATCCTGCAGGCTGACACAGTACAGAAGGACATGTTCAAAATAACTGCAAAGTTAAGAGAGTCTCAACAACAAGGGTAACTTCCTAACTGTTTAAAATAGTGCAGTTTTCTAGTCAATAGAGGAAGTTCACTGTTGCCTCTGATTTCAAAGGAAGTAACATGATTTTTCGGACATGCAAGCACACAAATTTACTATGGTTTCCATCCTGAAACAGGATCACAGGTTAACAGATCAGTAAGCTTTTAAAGATTTAGTTGAATATAATTTACAATTTTTCAGTGATCACAGCAGAGTGCTCTTCTGGCAATGATGGAAAATCACTTACCGTGAAGATTAGCATGAAAAGCAATTACTAAGAAAAGATCCTGGAGATGAGCTGTCACTGGGGGCCTGCGACACTCAGTAGCGTGCCCGAAGATTAACTTGACCCTGCCTCAAATCTGTCTTAAAGCAGAAAAGACTTCTAGTAAATTGATTTCCTGGAAAAAAGGGCCAGTCAACAGAAAACAGGACATAAAGAAAAGGGGACGAGCAGTAGGGACATGGTAGTGACAGTGACAGCAGAAGACCCAAAAGAGCTGCTGAGCAGAGCCAGGGAAGAGAAACGATCTTATTTTGAAAAACTACCCATTGGACTCGGTCACACTCTGACATCCAGAATCTCACAAGCAGCAACACATGCGTGTCCAAAAGTCTGACCAGCATTCAGGCAGGAAGATGAGGGCGGCCAGTGTCCTGCCTGGGATTCTTGCAGTGATGTAGAGAACAAGGTAGAGGTGCTATGTATTGGCAGAAACAGCAAACATGCTTTTAGAATGGATGAATAAGGTTCTCACATTTGAAGAGCTGGCCTCCAAACTGAAGAATTCCACTTCAGAATATTTCTAGAATACTTGTAATAAATCTGTATGCATTAATGGTAGCAGATACATAAATAGAGCATTGCTCCTTGTTAGCTTGCATTTAAAACCTTAACCTTTTACTCAGTTCAGCACTCCAGGACAACTGAGGAATCTAACAAAACACATATTGAATAGACTGGTGCAAGCTCGGTGCTTCCATCAGGCTGGGAAAAAAAAAGGCCTGAAAATCTGAGTTCTTGCCTTATATTCCCATAGTTGCCCAATTATGAAGCATCTCTTGCAAAGGGGAAAAGCTCTCCTTTCCTCTCCTCCTCCCGGCAGGGCAACAGAAGAGAAATTCCACCAGGAAATCCAACACAGACTTGTATTTGCTCAAATTCCTCCCAGGGAAGTGCTTGCTGCCACTGAAAAAAACAAAGACAGTTCTAAGACAATGTATTATTCGTGCACGGTAGAGGTATTGCTTCACATTGGATATGTTCAGAGTTTAGCACTAATAGATAAAATATTTGTCTGTTCTTTGTCCTATTAGGAGACATTTTCAGAGCAGATTTCCACCTGTCATGAATACCATTATCCTGGTTCCTGGTATTATTCCTGGTTCCCAGAGTGGAGGAAAAGCTTGCTCATGACCGTTGACTGGGGCATATCCAGACAGTCAATCTTTCCCCTGCAGATTTCTTGCCATGGGAGAAGACAATGGTGAAACCAGTGACCCTTCCTCTCCTCCTGAGCCAGCGGCTGGTGTTCTCACCCGCAGTGTTTGTCCCCCCGTCCCTAGGATGCTGGCAGGGTCCCTGCAGGGCTCGCGGGTATCCTACTCACGTGCAGAAGCACCCACCTCTGCCGGGCAGTGGCCCAGGCAGGTTGCCTTTCGCGTTCAAGGCTCCCCCATTGCTGCGGATCCAACTCCAGAGGTGGGTGCAAAGGTTTGCGGGACAGCAGAGAGCAGCAGAGAGCTACAGACCTGCACAGGCTGCAGCCGCAGCAGCCTCCAGCCTCCTGCGCCTAATGCATGAAGAGAAAACAACATATAAAGAACAAGGCAGCTGGGAAGCCATACGAACTGAGTTGAGATTGGAAGAGATTATGTCTGAAAGGGAAACAATCTGTGCCTAGCACGCTGCTCCTACCAGCTGCACAACAGCACCTCTCTTTCAGCCTGCAAAGGCCCGAACTGATGTTGTCTTTGTGGTTTTCCTGAATTAAGAGGATTTGATTTGATTTTGAGTTCTTTTCCACTGACCATGCAAGTAGTTTTGCTCATGTGAATGAACACATAAATCCTGTTTATATCATGTAAGTTTCAGAATATACTAAGAGGAAACTTCCTTAGTTTCCTGGAAAGAAACTTTCTTCCAGGAAGTTTTCTGGAAGACAAACTGCCTTGAGTTGATGCCGTGAGCAGAACGAGTTGGATCACAGACAGATCCTCCTTGCCACCAGGATGCCTCCCTGCAAAGCTGCCAGCGCTCCTCCTTCCCTGACTGTAACGTGCCTGCTACAGAAAGGCACAAATGAAACACATTTCAACCTGCAGAAGGCACCTGCATCCTGCGGTTAAGTAAACAAAACATTAGCCATCCCCTGGCTAAACAAATTGTTAATTTATTTGTCTTCATTAGATTAATTCCCAGCAGAAGGTCAGTATCTGCTTTCAAATGGCAACTTTTATATTTACAGAACCCCTGCTGTCTGCTCTGGTGACATTACAATCCCAGTCAATATTTTTAAAAATAATTAATTATTATCTATTTTAAGGCTCTGTGCCATTAATTTTGGCACCGTCAAGGCCACAGCTTGTGCTTTCGCAATCAGATATGCCCGCGTTTGAAACCCAAGCCCAGCGTTTATCTGCTTTGCATAGTTTTGTGCAAGAATCGTCGCAATCAAACGCCAGAACACGGTGTTCAGTTGCCACACGCGCAGCGCAGTGCAGGTCACAGCACAGAGCTGGTGCCACAGGGCGCGGGGTGACCGCAGCGAGCAGCAGCCGGCCCCTCCTCGCCTCCCTCCCTGTTTTCCGTGTTCGTTTCCACCGCGAGGCTCCAACCCTGCTCGCAGAGGTCTGGGGGGGCTCTGCGCTGGGAAGCACCCTTCTGTGGCCGAGGGCGCACGCTGAGCCCCCCACGTCACTTCCCTGCCCCCCTTTCCCCACGGTCGCGCCCCGCTGTTCCTGACACCCGCGGCCTGCCGGTGCCGAGTTAACGTCTCCGCAGGCGGCAGGCAGCGCAGCCACCCAGGCTTTAGTGCAGGGCCGGCCACGAGCCGCGCACACGGCAGGGGCAGTGACCAACGTGCCAGCCCCTCCGGCCGCCCTGGCCGCCGCGCTCCCGCCGCCCCTCACAGGGCAACGGCCGCAACGGCCGCAACGGCCGCGCGCCGGGCGGGGCGGGGCGGGGCGGGGCGGAGCGGAGCGGCGGCCAATGAGGCGCGCGCGGCCCCTGACGTCAGGGCCGGGCGGCCCCGGCGGCGCCGCGCAGGGCGGTTAGCGCGTCTGCAGGCGTCGCCGTTCGGGCCGTCCCGCGCTCCGGCCCCGTCCCGCGCTCCGGCCTCCGGCCCCGTTCGGCCTCCGGCCCCGTTCGGCCTCCGGCCCCGTTCGGCCTCCGGCTCCGTTCGGCCTCCGGCCCGCCTCGCGCTCCGGCCTCCGGTCCCGTTCGGCCTCCGGCTCCGGCGCGGGCAGGCCGGGCCATGTCGCGCCTCAGCCCGCAGGAGGAGAACCTGCAGGGTGAGTAGCGGCCGGCGCGGGGCGGCCTCCGGCGGGGCTGCGAGGCCCCGCGGGCGCTCCCTGAGGGGCGGTCGTTGCCCCCGGGGCCGGCGCTGATCCGAAGCCGCGGCCCAGGCCCGGCCTGCTGCCCGGCCTCGGCGCGGGGCTTGGCCGCGGGCCCGCCCGGGGAGCTGCCACGGAGCTCCCGGAGCAGAGCGGGGCGAAGGGGGAGCCCGTCAGGCCTGCAGAGCGCCGTGGTGTCCGTCCTGCAGATTAGATTGCGGCCAGGTTAGCCTAAGTCCTCATCAAGTGTCAGCACATCCCCCTCTTCCCCTCCCTTTCCCCCCAGATATGTATTTTTGTGCATCTATCTGTGCACACCGGTGCAGAACTTCCTTGTTTCCAAGAGAAAAGCCTCTCTTGACAGTTTGGGATGTGTGTGGAAGGAAGCCCTGGGCGCTCTGCGTGTCTCCCGTGCTCCGCAAGCCAATTTACAGCAGGGGAGGAAAGGGCCGGTGCGGCTGCCTGCTGAGCCAGGCTTTGCTCGCGGCTCAGCGGGTCGGAGGCGGGTCTGGCTGCCGCTCGGCTCTGCGGGGTGCGTGTCTTTGTTGTTTCTGACACCCAAGTCTCCATTTTTGAAAGCTGCCCACTAAGGGGGAAGGGTTTCCAGAAGTCACCCAGGGTCATTTTGTATGCTGCTGTGTCCTCGCTCGGCACGTACGCCACGCGAGCACATCCAGTAACGTCATCCTGGCCCGCGGGCCCTCCCCGCGACTCGCTGTGTTTAGTTTGCGTTGCCACATTAGCCGTGCTCGTACTGGTTTATATTTCTGACTTTATGAGAGCATAGGCTATCTTTAAGTCATAGCATAAACAGCCGCCCAGTACAGCAGCACAACTGCAGTCACAAGAGTGTCTGAAAGAAAAGAAAAAAATGGAAACATGTTAAACCTGCAGGTACTTTATGGTTCTTCTGTTCTAAAGTTTCTTTTCTCCCTCTTTTATTAACTGTGCTGTATCCCGACAGAGTTCAGTAGCGTGGATTTGCTGTACGAGGCTGTTATGTATGCCGGTAGTGACGATACTTGTTGCAAAGTGATGTGCGAAGTGCACCTTGGATCATAGGCCTCTCTGCAGGAAAAATAGCTTATAGCCCTGTACAGAAATCACCGTAGGGCAGCGCGGGTAGCCCGACAGCATGTGGAGGAGCAGAAGCAGGGGTAGGATGGGGGGATCCGCAGGGCCGGCGCGGAGGGGCTCTCCAGTGGCTGCCGCTCAGGCTCCAGCCACTTCCCTGAGGGAAACGGGATTTTCCATCCGCTTCTGCCAGCTCCGGATTTGCGGTGGGGAACAGCTTGTCTAGATGTATGTAAACAAACAGATAATCAGGCATTTAAAAAGCTGTTAAGTGGAAGAGGGATTATGCAGAAAAATGTTTTATCAGAAGTTAGTAAGCTGGAAATGTTTCCACTAAAAAACAGAAGACTGTGATAACTTCTGAAGATGAAAAAAAAACTTAATGGAAATTGAGTAACTTGATTCTTGCTCTTCTAGTTGTATTTTCAAATCTTAAATCTATTCACAACCAGAGAACCTTTCTGCTTTTAAGGTTTTATGTGGCAGTAAATCTGCTCATTAGCGTCTCTCCTTTATTCCTTGTTTTATGGAACTTAACTTGCTTTTCGAGGTCTGCCCTAGTTGGTGTTTCAAGTCTAATTCCTTCCAACACGGGAGCAGAAACATTCCCAACACGAAGGTCTCTCTCCTCCCCTTCCTGTTTATGTTCTAGACAGCCCTGCTGCTGCATTAACAAAATTCAGATCATTCCACCCGCCTTCCTTCTCCTGGTGTTTAGTGCTGTATTTCTATTCAGATTTTTGAGCTTTGAAACATGTCATACAATGGGAATGATACTTGTACCTGCTTCTGCCTATGTCTGTTAGATCTCACATGTGCTAACTTTTGTATAGGTAAATTCTATTGCTGTTTATATAGTAGTGTAAATAATACCTGTGAGCTAATTTTAGAAATGCTAAGACAGATATGGGTTCTTCTGTGCGTTGGTAACTGCTAGCCCTGCAGGGTTGTTATTCAGAATGCTTTAAGACAACAAAGCAACACGTGACTGTCAGTGTTAAATATACTGCAAAGAGCAACACATGATCCAGTCATTGCCACATACCCTCTATTGCCTAACAATAACACCTAAAAATATGCTTGGTGAAGAGGCTAAACAAAACACAGTTAGACTGGAGTCTTGATCTGAAAATGTTTTGAGTAAATTAATCACTCAACTTTGGCAGAGTACGTCAGTCCTTGAGATTAGATTCTTGGCCTAGCACCTGTGCTGAACAATAACAATTATGTATATCTTTATGAGTTAAAATAAAAGATTTGTAGTTTCAGAAACAGACACAGCATATGACCAGCTTCTTTTCAGTCCTGCGAGACTTCCCAGCTTGCTGACAAATGCACCCCCACACTTTGGCAATGCAGCATGTTCGTTAGCCAAGATATCAGAGCCAGTGCTTCTGGACATGGTACCGTAATATCACCCGGGGGAGGATCAGGAGTCTCGTGTTCTGGATGCCTTTTATGTAGCAGCACTTGCTTTACTGCAGTTCTCTTTTCAATGGTGACGCGCAGGTTCCTGGGTAGAGCTCCACTTCAGCAGTAACGGCAGCGGTAGCGGCAGCGCCGCGACGTCGACAAGCCAGGAGCAGGTGCCGGCCTCTCTTTCCATTCACAATGGCGACATGGAGAAAATCCTCCTGGATGCTCAACACGAATCTGGGCGAAGCAGCTCCAGGGAAAGTTCACACTGTGACAGGTAGACTTGAAATGCTTTGTGAAAAGCAATGCAGAGCTCACTATTACACAAAGCGATTTTTTTGTGCACAAGAAGCAAAGAAAAATACAGAGATGTATGCACACATCTGAGTATGTGAGTATGCAAATGCATACACATGCACAGGGGAGGAGACAGGAAAAATTCCCATTTAAATGATGGATAATAGTGGGTTTTGAATTGAAGTAGCTGGATGAAATATGGAGTTTCTGCATCCTAGTGTGCTTTCCATGTATCTTGTGGTTTCTGTGCCTAAATAAGGTTTAGGCTATTCTGTTTATTACTCGGTCATGCCCAACTAACAGTCTCATAGGTCTGTCTTTGCACTACTGGAAACCAGCTCTGTGCAGGGAGGTTCTCGGCAGATCCAGTTAGGAAATCAAAGATTAACTGCATATGATGGATGAATCATAGTGCCAGATATGATCCTCTTAGGGATTATAGGTCAGGGCACAATAGCTCCTTCAGGAGGGCAGCACTTCAACGTCATCCACTAGCTTTTATTTCATCCCATAAAGCATATCGTCATGAAAAATATAATAAACTCTCGTATTTCTGCTTCTCTTTATCAAGCCCTCCTCGTTCACAGACGCCTCAAGACAGTAACAGAGCTTTGGAAATAGAGAGTCATAGCAGTGGAGAAAAGAACAGCTTTCAGGTAAGAAGCTCACCATGCTTTTGAGAATGAATCTGTTACTACTGTAGTTCAAAAACTACTATTGGAAACTAAAGGATGAGGTTGATAATGCAAAAACTCAAGCAAGTGAGTAACTTTAGTAACCTCGAATAAGCTCAGCACGTTCAGGTTTTATGGGAATTTTTAAGATTGTGGCTTGCATGGGCTTTTTTTTTTTTGCCTTTAATATGTAACTTGAGGTTTTCAAAGGGATTTAGATGCCCTAACCTATTGCTTGTTTTTGAATCCTGGTTCTCAGTGCCTCTTTCCAGCAATAAATCAAAATGTTCATCTTCAGAACCTATAATAGATTTAGGAGAAAGGTAAGTCAGAAGATAACCACTAAGCTAGAATTGAAGAAGCAGGACTCAGCAGGACTTCAGCTGAGAATCCATCTTTCTGTGATTTTTGAATCCTGTTGTGTATCACCATTGCCCTGTGAAATGGGTGTTTTCTTCCTTCTGAAGAGGTCAAATGTGAGTCAGATTTTACATGGGGCCATACAGAGAGCCTGTCAATGAGGCATGTACACGCATGGCTACATGAACACTCATGTTCTGCAGATAACCTGCTCTGCAGAAGTGTCCTCTTCCTCCTGTGTCTGTCTGCTTGAGGTAGTTTCCACAAGGAAACTTTACTTGCTTTAAATTTGCTGCCATAGGTTGATCATGAATTAAAAAATAAAGTTGACAGCAGCAAGAATTTCTAGTCACTTAAACATAACAGCCAATAAAATATGTTTTCAAAGCAGCACAGTAGCTTTATAATTCCAGTTCATTTTATTAACTAGTACCTAACAAGACATTTCTACATCTGCTTTGAAAATTCATAATTATTTTCAGTTTAATTCTGTACAACTTTCATTCAAACCCTTGCAAAGAAAACTAGTTAATTGCACATTAACAAAAGTGCCTATTAACCACATTTCATAAATATATAGCTTATTGAATTGCAAGCGGCTAAATTCTTAAGTTTACGCAGTATTAGATACCAGCTTTAATGTTAAATTTTTTTAATTACAAAACATTTTGCATTTTGAGGACAGGAGTATTAGAATGGCTTTAGATAAATCTCCCTCTTCTGATGACTTCCTGTATTAGATAAAATGCTCTCCCTGTGCTGTTTCTGTACAAAGAGATTATTTTGTCTATAAATGGAAATGTATTCTGCAGCTGTGAGCGCTTATTGCAAGGTTAGCAAATAGCAATCAGATCATATTTACTTGCAGCCTCCATCTCAAAGAGAAAAGTATGACATAACAGCAGAGATGCCGGGCGATGGTTGTGCTCTGGTGTGCAGCGTTGTCCCTTTGGCTCTTGTAAGAAGCGGGCGCCTTCCGGCCTTGTTTCTCAAGGGCCGTTTCCCGCGGCAGCGCCCTGGGTCTGTGCGGGCTGCGGGGCCAGCGCTCCCGGCCACCTCCCGCGCGGGCTCTCTCTGCTTGTGGATTCCTTCTCTTCCCAGCATTACCAGCTTTCTTAAAGAAAGGTCTTCATGTTCAGCAGCATTTCACCAGTGCTGGGGTTCCCAGTGTTCTAATTAGAGTTTCTGATTATCCTGTGTAGATAAATAAGACAGATAATCCATAGTTTATTTAGTTCTCCATAGTTACATATAACATTCTTGGTCCACCAACTTCTTCCTTTCCTATCTAAAACTCATCAGCAGCTCCTATAGGAATCTTAACTGAATGAATTATTAGCTGTAACTAAATACATACACTGTGAATTAATTGTTTTTATGTTATGTTACACTGTTATATTTTATGTTAACGGAAAACCTGTCATGTACTAAAGATCATTACTTAGAATGTGGGATCAAATAATTAAAAGTAAGAAAAATGCCAGAAAAGTGTTAGCATTGTTTGGGCAATTTTACTTCCATTCTTAAGCGTACCTGTGTATATGTAATTATTTAAATCTCACATCCATATATTATTTTTATCGCAAAGCTTTGACTCAATGTAAAGCACATGTAGGAAGCTGCAGTTTGCTCTCATTTGGTACTTGTACTGCTGTACTCCCTTGAAAATGAAGCCACTGCTGTATTACAGACAGACCTGGACTGTCTTCAGTTGTCATACAAGCTTCCTTGTCTTATTTTGCATAATAACTGCTAGCCATAAGAGTTTATGGTGCGGTGTGTGATAATGTTTCTTTGGTTTAGTCTGAGGAAGATTTTCTTGAAAGGCGGAGGGAAGTCGAAAGGCTCCTGAAGAAAAATGCAGATTGGATATGGGACTGGTCCAGCAGGCCTGAGAACATCCCACCAAAGTGAGTGCTGCCACTGTGTCCCAATGAACTTGGCTCTGGCTCTTCAGTGGTTTCAGGACACTTTCATTAAATGCTCTGCTTATATTTTCTTCCTTGAAACTAGGGAATTCCTCTTTAAACATCCCAGGCGCACAGCCACTCTCAGCATGAGAAACACAAGCGTGATGAAGAAAGGGGGCATATTTTCAGCAGAATTCTTGAAAGTTGTCCTTCCATCTCTGCTACTTTCCCATTTGCTTGCCATTGGACTAGGGTAAGTTTATACTTAAAACAGAAGCATTTTTTCACTCTGAGACCTAATTTCCACTCCAGCTTTCCTTTTTGTCTAAGAGATAAGTGTTACATAGCTCAGGAAACTGAACAGGAAGTCTTTCTTCCCTGCTTTTCTTGCTAGTTGAGAACTTCTCAAAAGACAATTTACAATGTATGTATGTAATTATATACTTCAGAACAATAATTACACACACATAATATTTGGCTGTATGGGAGGATTGATTTTATTTCTCAAAAAAAGGAAGAAATGATTATTGCTTTAAAATTCCTCATGCAGAGGGGGAACTCACAAGCAAAACAGGAAATGATTTCCCTTAGATGATTAAGGGTTCAGATTATCCTTCTCCTTTAAAAATATTTACAGGACACACTGTGAAGAGATTGCCAGTATGTAAGCATGGCAGATTCCTAGGTACCCACAAAGCACAGTGCTTTGTGCCCAGGCAAATCTGTGCAATTTTCTTTGTCTTTTTGGAAAATAAATGAAGTTGTTTATTAGTTAAGGCACACAAGCTAATTCCAGTTTGACGCACAAAATGAAAAATCGTTGTGTTCTTGGAAGTTTGGTAAAGACTGGGATCAGATGCAACGCAGGCATGCCAATTTTGCATGACTCTCAGTCCGAGCTTTTCAGTATTGTTTCTTAACTATAGTTTTCTCATGCTTTTTCTTTCCATACATAGTTTGGTAGGCTGGTAGGGCGAAACAATGTGCAGAAAAATCACTTCTAAAGAACATGTTATTGTTGTTTGTGTTTTTGTTATCATGGACACGGCTTTGAAAGAGTAGACAGGACTGTGCAGCTACAGGGACTGGAAAGAGGGACAGCCCCGTTCTCATCGCTTAGGATGCAGAACGGGGGGGCATGAAGGCAGGTGATCTGCCTGTGCAAAAAGCATCTGCATAATTCCATAAGAGCAGCATGAAATTCCACTTTACCTCCTTTCGAAATGAAGACGAGCAACTGCATGACATAGAAAAGTTCCAGAATGTTTTCAGTCTTTCACAATGAAGCACATTTTGAGACATAAGCACTTAATTACTTTCTGGTGTCTTTCACCACGGCTGCATGCCTGCTCCATTACAATTCAGTGCAGAATAGCTAACAATTTCTTCATATAGTGCTTAATGTAAGAGCAATTTAAGTAGCTATGCTTCAAAATAGTGATTTCTGCAGGAAGTAAATGAATATAAGACTTTAAATAGAGGGTAAAATAGAGGTAAAAGCATACCAAGATGGAAGTAACTGAAGAAATAAAAAAGATGACACTTTTCTGCCATCAGTATCAGCTGATACTGCAGGTGACAGTGAAGTGAGGTGTTTCAAAGTGTTAGTGTTAGCGAAGAGCACTGAGCAAGGCAGTGTGGAGGCAGGGGCCCTTGGTGGTGGCTCGCGCGTTCCCGCAGCCGGGCGCGCGGGGCGGCCCAGCTCTCCCCCGGCCGGTCTCTCCCAGCACACACGGAGCGGAGCGGCCCAGGGATACGCACCATGGCGTAAGCCTCTGGAACAGCGCTTTGATACACACTTGGTTTGCTGCTTCTACTGCAAATTGCATAACTGGTAACATGATGAGAGGGAAAAAGTGTTCCTTATGCGCTGTGCATCCCTTTGCACGTGAAATGCGGCCCTCACCGAGCACACGTTCTTGACCCACAGGATTTACATAGGGAGGCGGCTGACAACCACAGCTTCCAGCAGCACCTTCTGAGGGGAGGCGACAGCGGCTTCCTGCGGCGGCAGCGCTCACCGAGGCTGCGGGAGGAGCCGCAGAGCGCCGGGGCCCGCAGGGCTGCGAGCAACGCGGGCGGCTGCTCTGTAAATGCTGCGTTCCCAGGTTAGCAAGCGGAGGTGCTAAAGCTACCGTGTCACGCACAGATCAATTCGTAGAGCATGTTTCAGACAACTGACAGCTGTGACATAGCTTTGTAGTGAAATATCCTCAAAAAGCTCCGTGTTTAAAAACGACACCCTAGCGCTCATACAGCAATCGTTACCCGGCTAGATCTTACCTGAACTGCTGTTTCTTTCTACTACATAGGTGTGAATATTCTTCACTGCTAATGTAATCATGACAATAAGGGACTAGTCCAAAAGAATGTGTGGCCTTATGTAATATAGACAGTAATTCAGAGAAAGCTTTTACCTCATTTGAGGCAACTCACTTAGCTGTTTGTTTTTTTTCATTTTATGCAAGATATTAAATGTTAAAAGACATGATCAGCTTGAAGAAATCAGCCTATCAGTACATTGTCATCAATTTCTATTTAGTTCAGGATATGATCCACAACAGCCTAAGCTAAAATCTGAACCTTAGCATCCAGTGGTGTTCTTTGTTGGCAAAGGCTGTTATTTAACTCCCAACTTAGAGCTCTAAGTTTCTGTTGTTTCTTCTTGCAGCCCACTGCTTCTCAGTCCTTTTACCTGTAAAATAATAACTTTGCATCTTAACTTGCCTCATTGCTGTATAGATTTGAAAAGGTTTGCTTGCTTATTTGGTTGCATTAAAGAATGCATTTTCATTCAATAATTTTATCTTGTTTAATGAAAAATGGATGTTTGCCGAATAAGTTTTATATGTTTAAATAAAAAGGTTCCTCATGGATTCGGACTTTTCTGCTTCCTTTTCTCTAAGCGTTTAAAAATACTGGCCAAGAGCAGCATTGGTCAGGGCTCACTGTGTGACAGCTGTAGCCCTCCAGCACGGGGACAGTTGCACACCGAGTTTATCTGCATGACTGCAAATCAGTAAGACGTTTTTACAGGAAACAATTTTGATTGCTAATTCTTAAACTGGAATAAAGCAATCAATTGAAGGTAAATAGATTTCAGTGAGCTTTGAGATAGATATTTACTTTGTACCAGTGTCATCATTTAAATAAATAAAATATTTATTTTTATTTGTTTGTTACGGCAAGCCCCGAGTTTTGCTCTGTGCTCGGAACAGCACCGCGGCGTCCGTTCAAGGCCGGTTTCTTGGCTGCGGCCGCTGCGGCCGTGGGCAGGGCTGAGGGCGCCTGGTTGGAGCCGAGGCCGCGGGCACCGGGCGCGCGGGGCCTGGCCGGAGCCATCCGGGCCCCGCGCCCCGACACGGGCGGCGCCCCCGGAGCCGATCCCTGCGCGGGCTCTAGGGCCGCGGGTGTCTTAACTGCTCCATTTACTTGATTTCTAAGTGGTCTTAACCAAAACTGCAGTAGAAGTGAGTCATTTAAAAAAAATAGTCCATGTTCCTTCAAAGTAATACTAAATACATATTGATATATGAGTGGAGTTAGATCAGCTTCTTCCTCCCCATTGATAAAAGGGTGTGTGTGTGTGTGTGTGTTTGTTTAAATCCTGCTATTGTGACCAACCTTCTTCTAGGTGAGGACTAAATTGCCTCAGCTGGAGCTTCTTGTCTGCTTGCAGTAAGAGGCGTTTGCAGATGTTGAACTCTTTTCAGGTGCCGCACACCAAGCCAGGCCTGCAGAGGTAGTTGTGCATTTAAACTTCGTCTACCCAAAGAACAGAAAGCCGGCGGCAGCAAGAAGGCAGAGGTGCTAATGATGGAGCTCATACCTGGAGCTCTTGGTCCTTACAATCCGTGTGTGAGACACAATCACTTCATTTACCCCCATTTTTAGATATGTCATTCAGACAACCTAGCAGTCAATATATTATCTGCTCTATTTATATGGCATGCCAAAGGTGGCTATGACTATTGCTCATTTCAGAACAATGCTGTATAACACTTAAAAATGCTCATATGAGCCCTGTTACCAATCCCTGGCCACCCCAGGCCGGCATGTGGGGCATTTGAAGGAGCATGTGGATCACAGCCCCCCACGTCAGCTTTCCCAGTGACGCAGGAGCGATTTTGCACGTAGGAAAATGTTGCTCAGTGTCGCCCTGCAAATCCCAGGCAGGTGCAGGGGGGCTGCTGGCACCGAGCGCCCACAGGCCTTGCGACAGGGCTGATTGGAGCTGGGCTAAAGGCCGGACAGAAGGGCGGGGGCAGCTACGTCCTCCTCCCCACGGCAGGGGAGCCCAGTGTGGGGCTGGGGACAGACCCCCAACCCAGCTGCGTGGCACCAGGATGGGAGGCCCCAGCGCAGGCAGCGCACGGGGGCCTGGTCGGGCAGACCAGCTACTATTTCAGAATATTTCAGAATATTTAAGGTTGGAAGGGACCTCTACAGATCATCTAGTCCAACCTTCCTGCTCAAGCAGGCACACCTAGAGCATGTGGCACAGGGTGGCATCCAGGCGGGTTTTGAAGACCTCCAGAGTAGGAGACTCCACAACCTCCCTGGGCAGCCTGTTCCACTGCTCTGTCACCCTAACAGTAAAGAAGTTGCTCCTCACCTGGAGACGGAACTTCTTGTGCTTCAGCTTGTGGCCATTACCCCTCGTCCTATCGCTGGCCACCAGTGAAAACAGCTTGTCCCCTTCCTCCCTGCATTCTCCCTTCCTGAACTTATACATATTAATCATATCCCCTCTGAGCCGTCTCTTCTCCAGAGAAAACAGGCCCAGCTCACTCAGCCTCTCTTCATACGAGAGATGTTCCATTCCCTTAATCATCCTGGTTGCCCTCCTCTGGACCCTCTCCAGAAGCTCCACGTCCTTCCTATACTGGGGTGCCCAGAACTGAACACAGTACTCCAGGTAAACTCCAGCTACACTTGTGTTTTAAATGGTCTTACACACAAGCTAAGCAAGGACCCTGCAAAACTCCGTAAAACATTAAACTACTCCTCAGGCTTGCAGAAACCCTGAACAACTGGGTATTAATCAGTGCTACCACCCTGGCACTAACACTGGTTAGGAGTTTCAGGAGCTTACCTGCAAATCCTAGTACAGGCAAGTTCCATCTCACAGAATGACAGAATGGTTGAGGTTGGAAGGGACCTCTAGAGATCATCTAGTCCAACCTTCCTGCTCCAGCAGGAATACCCAGAGCACGGGGCACAGGGTGGCATCCAGACGGGTTTGGAAGACCTCCAGAGAAGGAGACTCCCCAGCCTCTCTGGGAAGCCTGTTCCCAGGGCTTGGACATCCTCGCAGTTAAGTTCCTCCTCACATGAAAATGGAGCTGCCCATGTTGAAGTTTGCACCCATTGCCCCTTATCCTGTCACTGGCCACCACTGAGAAGAGCCTGGCCCCTTCCTCCCTACATTCTCCCTTCAGGAACTTATACATGCTAATCAGATCCCCCTCAGCCTTCTCCAGGCTAAACAGGCCCAACTCATAGACTCATAGAATCACAGAATGCCGAAGGTTGGAAGGGACCTCAGAGGTCATCTAGTCCAACCCCCTGCTCACGCAGGGTCACCCAGAGCACGTGGCACAGGGCTGCATCCAAGCGGGTTTTAAAGATCTCCAGAGAAGGAGACTCCACAACTCACTCAGTTTCTCCTCATACCAGAGATGCTCCAGATCCGTCATCATTTTTGTCCCTCTCCACTGGACTCTCTCTTGAAGCTTCATATTCCTGTTGTCCTGGGGAGCCCAGAGCTGCCCCCAGTGCTCCAGGTTTGGCCTCCCCAGAGCTGAGCAGAGGGGCAGGATCCCCTCCCTGCCCTGCTGGCAACGTCCTCCTGATGCAGCCAGGAGCCCCTTGGCCTCCTTGGCCATGGGGGCACTGCTGCACACGGTTAACTCGGTGTCCAAGCCTGTGCCTCTTGTGCTCTCGACCTTTCTTCTCTCGCTGGAAGTTCCCACCTGTAGGACACATCTGCAAAGTGGGAGTTCCACATTTACACAGCTGCCAGAATGGGTAGGGACTTGAATGCTTTAGTAACAAATGCTGCTCATCTAATGCAACAGTCCTACTGCTGAGGTCACAGATTCTTCATTGATAAAATACACTATTTGATGGATATTTCACGGTCAAAGTATTTTAAGTACTCCAAGCGTGCTCTTTAAAACAAAATCAGGCCTATTTCAACTGGAAGGAACTTACACTGAGGTAGTTGCAAGTGATTTGTGTTACCTGTATTTCACTGATCTCTTACTGGTGGGTTTATGAGATAATTTTAGTTTGACCCAATATAGTTATTATGTAAATAACAAAATGAAAAACTCATGAAACAAACTATTTAATTGAAACAGTTACAGGCAAATCATGTTTTTTTTTTTTTTTTAAGTAATAGGACATTAAATCTTCTATTTCCTTCATATTCCACTTACATTTGCTGAAAAAAAAATCGACAGCACTGATCTATTCACTGAATATGAACAGACGGGTTTCTGAGTCAGAGCTGCGACCATTCCAAACTCAGCCATTCAAAAGGGAAATACAAATAATCTTCAGGTTGGCTCATCTAGCCAATTATCTCAAAAAAAAAAAAAAAGGAAAAATAAGAAACTGTCAGAATACACAGAGCAAGTCCAGGTAAACATTTAAAATTTATTAAACTTTTTGGTCAAAATAATTGAACAAGTATGTACAATCCCACTGTATTAGCTCTATTATGTATTTTAGGAACAAGGTCAAATCTAATGCTTTAATGACCCAGAAGTTCCACATTTCAAGATTTGCAAATAGTGTCACAACCAATATACAGTATAAGTTTTTCTTTTTAATTTAAACTTTATTTGTAGAACCTCAACATTAGTTGTACTCACTAGCTTACTGTGAACAAGAGTGGCACTCTATGGACATTAATTGAGAGGGTAGTAAGAGACATTTTGCTCTTGCATATGCATATCTGATTCGGAAATCATAATACACCTTCATTTCTTGAAAACGGAGTGTAAACCACACTTCTGAGTTTCCACTGGCAAGCTCAAGGGTCTGTCTTTCCATGACGAGTGCCTAACTTGCAGGCACATTTTAGGCTGTAACTTCAAGCGACCTGATGCTACCAGAACGTGCTGCGATCATTTCAGTAACAACTTTACACCTAGGCCAGTCTAGGGGGGAGAGAAGGCTGATGAATTTTAGGCCCCTTTGGAGGAAGAAAATAAATAAATTAAAAAAAAAGTACCTAAGGCTTTAAAAAAAAAGTTAGCAATAACAAAGATACAGTAACAAAGGCAGGAAACAAGAGCTTGTAGTCTCGGTATTTTCCAACCCCTTGGTCAGGGACCCCTAAAGTTAGAACAGGCTAAAATG
Organism: Nothoprocta perdicaria; assembly: GCF_003342845.1. Taxonomy (NCBI): domain Eukaryota; kingdom Metazoa; phylum Chordata; class Aves; order Tinamiformes; family Tinamidae; genus Nothoprocta; species Nothoprocta perdicaria. Next base: position 1,085,603 of record NW_020454894.1, on the reverse strand, counting down.
TATTAATCTGTGTTGCTGCTTGGCATAATCAAAATAGGGCTTTTTTGCTGGATTGAACTGCAATGTTAAATACAATATATTATGCCAAAAATTTAAAATAAAGTACACCAAGACAAACACTAAAAAGGTTTAAAAAACATAATGCACGTAAGGTATGGCTCTACCACTGAGAGGCAGCAGAAACTGAGTTTTTTCTCTTCAAAGAAGAAATTGTTAATTTATTCCTTCTGTGCAAGGCGATTACCGTCTATTAAGGCTGTGCACATCTTTAGACTAACCTTTTCAAACTCCTATTTGGTATGCACATGGCATTTTACAAAGACCGTGCAACTTAAACTACGCAACAATTTTATGGAAACTAAATTTAGAATTTGAAATACTACACAAAAAAGTTCAATTAGTCTGCCAAAAATCAGTGTTTTGGGACAAATATTGTCAAATCTTCCCATGAGAATTATTCTGCACAATTTCAGTACATGCAATAAAAAAATAAAAAGACTGAATACATACCTTCAGATTTAAAAACACTTTTTATAACTTGTAATTTTATTAAGTGGTTTACACCAGAAGGTGTGGTTATAGATACAGTCGGTGAGTAAATAGTCATGGAAACCTGTCTACGAACCCAACTCAAGACCTACTTAAGTGCTCAAAGGTAAAAACACCTAAGCCTAGATACAGGCCAGAGGAGGAATGTTTACAGGCATTAAGCACAATATATGTTTCAAAAGGCCCAAATATTACAGCAGAGAAAGAGCGCAAGAGATAGAAATTACATTTTTATGACAATTTTTCTTCTTGGGTGTTAAATTTTTGGTCTATAAACTGGAAAGGAAGGCTGAGACTTAAATAAATACATTTGCTTTGAGTATTGGCCTTTTTGAGCAGTGTCCATCAGTTCTGCTTCTAGAGGGTTTCTCAGAAAACTGCAACTCTCAGCCCCTACCCTCACTGAAGGCAGAACCACCCCACGTGCTCAAAACCCAGGTCAGATTCTCTCCTTTATCTAAAGGGAAGTAAGTGCATCAATGTTCTTCACTGGTAGGACAACAAGGCCTTCTCTTTTACAGATAAACAACTGAGCTTAACTATGCAAGACGAAGACTCTGTCCGCAGGTAAGTCATCTCTAGTTAATTTTGTCCTGGAATATATACAAATTATTGGTGGCCGCGACAGCGATGATGTTCTCCATGGGATGCCACGCTGTGTGAAGAATCTTCTTGTTGAAGTCCAGACTGTCAACGCTTATCTCGTCTTTCTTTCGTTTGCCCCCCGTACACACTTTGCGCGGCTTCAGGATGGCACGAGGTTTGCTGCTCTCCCTGGATGCCTCCAGGGTGATGTCCCGCCGCGTGTTCCGGTCAAACATTCTGAAGAAGTTGTTGTAAGATCCCGTCATGATAGCACTGTTTAAAACAGAAGAGGACTCTGTTGTAGTGAGGTTTCCAGAAGTGATGCTGCACCCCGACCTTCTCTCACGCCCAGGGTGACCGGCAGAGCAAGTGGGGCGCGTTTGGCCCCGCTCTCCTCCCAGTACATCCCCTTCCTCAGCTCCCTTCCGACATCAGCACTGCCTCCAGCTCCACCACTTGTGCTCCAAGCTCTGGCCCTGGGGAGCACCTCCTTCCAGCAGCATGCAGCAGCAGCCCTACCCTTAACATGACAAAAGCAGGCATTGCTATTGCCGCTTCACAGCTCCCCGCGGCACGGCGCAGCGAGCAAAGGCCCCGGCAAACGGCTCCGCTGAAGGGCAGTGCGGCCGGGGCGAGTCCCTCCCTCGCACAGGGCACGCCGGCCTCGCTCACACACACCCGCTGCCACTCACAAGTCCCCGAGTCACTAAGGGAAACCCATTATGCGAAGACACGAGGCAGCCCCTCAAACATTTCTGACCCTCTTTGCACACAGAAACTAACGTGCTTCTGAATACGGCAGGAACAAAAGGCTTCTGAAAATACTCTCAAAAACTAACTTCCAAGGAATAGCTTCCTTGCAGCTTTCACAAAGCACTTTGCTTGAAATTCAAGCTTCAGTTTTCATGTGTGTTGTATATAAGCACTTATCTCTACCACCTGAAATCAAAAAAAAGCCATTTCCAAGAGGTAGAAACTCCACTGGTTGTTAACATCTTAACTACCTCAGCCTTTTAACAGTATTTTGTAAAGCATTTTCTTTCTTAAAGAAAAAAACAAAAACAAGAAAAACCCTATGAACCTCAAGGCTAGGACCCAACTGAGCTAGTATCAGCACAAAATATATTGCTCAGGCTGGATTAGGGAACCTACCAAGGCAAAGAATTTTTTTCTTTAACAAAGAGTGGACAACATCACAACCTATGACAAAATATGTTATTACATGTTACATAACAGATAAGCCTGAACTTAATGATACACACATTTTTTAATATAAGGTTGACTAGATTTCTTTTTCAAGCAATTCTAAGACCAAGGGTTTTACTGCAACTTTAGCAGAGTTGAAGAATGTACACAACATCTTTTATATGTTTTCTATTAGACATTGCAAATGTTTTAAAATAGGAGTGATACAGTACAACTGCTTTCCTGTGAAAGAAGAGCAGTGCTAGTAACTGCTGAATGACATCTTTTCAAGTTAACAGGCTGCTTGACGTAGCTTATTGATCCCGGCAGCCTCTTCCTCTTCTACGTGTCCTGTTTTGCAGGGACGCGTGCTCTAGGCGTTTGCTCACCCTGGGACACATTCTCTGCCCCGTCCACCAGTCAGCTTTCCCAGCCCGGCAGGGGCTGCCCTGGCCTCGCAGCAGGGTTCTCCAGCGCCTCCAAACCCTGGAGTGGAGCTGCTGGCCTCCAAAGTACAGCAACTTGAGGCCAAAGCTGGTTTCACAGGCTGACCCTGCTACCATCAAATCAAAACTAGTGCCTTTTCAACGAACAGCTCAGAACTATTTGGTGACAGGCAAGTCACTGTTCTAAGTATTTCGGATTTTTTTTTTTTTTTTGTAGAAAATATATATTTGATATATTTGCAGGATACATTCATATGAAGTATGAGAGCCAGATCTGCCATGATTTCATCCAGGGGTTGTAAGTGCATTTTAGAAGCATTTAATACTCGATATTACTATATCTACTGACAGGAAACATGCCCCATTTGGGTCAATAAAAGTGACTTTGCTATCCGATCACAACGCTCCCACCATTTATTGGCAGGCAAGACAAGCATTCCCACTACTCTGAATAAATCATTATCTAATGTAGTTTTATTCTCCCTAGCCTAAAGAAAGCCCAAAAGATGAAATGTATTAAACTGTGCTAACATACTAAATCCAACGGACTTTAATGCGGATTGCATGTGCACTCTTACATACCTGCTGAAAACAAAACCCAAGTCCCATGTTCACAGGTGAAGACTTAAAACAGAAAGTCCAGATTCTTTAAAGCTTTGATGACTCAGGTGAGAAAAACTCACAAGCAAAAGTTTATTCTACTCCTGTAACTTGAGGGTGGAAGGCTGACAACTGAAGTCTTCTTGCAAAGTCAATTTATTTGAAGCAGTAAAGTTAAGGACTGTCTATGTGCTTCAAAACTAGATAAAAAGTTTCAGAAGTTGGAGAGGGCAGGAGGCTGGACAAAACCAAAACCAAAATTCTGTAAATACTTTACCTATCAGAACCGTTCCAGCAGCATTCAAACTTGTCAAAGATGCAGTCATTTTCATAAAGGGAACAAAGCTTGCTTCGAAGATACTCATGAACCTTTTTGAAACATTTAAAATTATGTTAGACAGCTTTAAAGAAAAAGAAGAAAGGGGAAAAAAACATGCAAGAAAATGTGACCACCATACTTGATATGTCTCTACAGGCCTGTTTTCCATATTGAGATCCCATACTTTAACCGAAAGGTAGTCTCTCGTCATCATGTATCGACCGCTGTGACTGAATTTCACATCAGATATTGACGATATTATTTCTGAAAAAAATGATCTGCTGCTAGGATCTTCAGGTTCTTCAAAAACTGCAGATAAAAGATAGTTACAAATGAAGCCACCACCAGGTTCTACGTCTTCCAATATTTATCTGTACTGAAACAACTTCAAGTTGCAATCTCAGTTTCTTTTAAAATAAGGTTGCTGTTCAAAAAGACAGTTTTAGAAGACTGTTTAACAGTGTTAGGCCTTAGTCATCAGTTTGCTAGATGCCAAGCTCCAACATACTCTCAAATAGAGCACAGCATCAGCAAGCTACAGTTCAGAGATTTTAGGGATGAATGAGAGAAGTTGAAAGACTGTATGTGGATATGATAAACATCACTGATCTACTGTTGAACAGCACTAAGAAAATGCAGAGCGACCTTGATGCAAGATATTACTGCATGACCAAGGTATTTTGGGAGGGAGATATGTTTTCACTTTCAAAAGTTCTACCATCTACTGAAATGAAGTACTAGTATCAAAACTTGATAAGAAATTGGCATGATTTTAGAAAGAGCATAAAATAGTATTGTTTGTGCATCCATCTCTGAGTCAGTATTTTCCAATAAAAGCTATCTGGCTTTGTTTTTAAACAGACTCTTTTAAACAGAAGTTACTCAGTAAGAAACATTTTAAATGATTTAAGAACCAAGTTTTACAACTAATAAAAATATCATGATTAGTTAATAAGTGAAACCAGCTTTCCATATCTCAGCATTCCATATCTTGCACTGTACAGATATTTCTTTCCAGCAACATGACACCCATATCTTCACTACAGAAAGCTTACCTGCAAACCTCAGTATGGTAGGTAACCCCACAGGCATGATGATACAAAAGCCACCACACCTGCAGCAGTGAACAAGACACACGAGGCCGCGTGCAAGGCAAGGCCAGGTGTCCTTATCACTGCCCTGGGCGCTCTCCTCACCTGGAGCAGCGCTCGTGGCTCAGGGTGAACACGCTCGTGTTTCACCCCTGCAAGCCAGCTTCAAACATGACACAAAGATCATATTCTATCCCAGCAGGTGCAAATGGTCACAAATTAAATTTATTCTGGGAACCTCAGACCAGTTCCTATGTGCAAAGTCGAATAAACTGCCCTGAACTGGCATTTGTTAAGCAGATACCTTTGAGAAGCACCAAGACTGAGTCTGGACAGAAGACAGGTCTCACTGGTGCCAAAAGTACTTGTCCCATCAGTTTATGATGCATAAATGGGTAAACAGGAGCAGAGTCAGATGGTCAAATGTCTCATGCTACACTTCTGCTTGCTGATGGCCTAGAACAAGACAATTAAAATGTTCCATTCTACAAAACTACCACCCCTTACCTTGTAAATTCTTTACCAAGAAGCAGAACTTGGTATTTTTATTTATAAAAAGAATACCTATGCAGTCTATCTTGCACCAGAAAAGAGAACAAAGCCGTGAAAAGTAACTCACATTTTGAATGCCTATCACAGAGAGCTGAAGAACGCATATCACAGAGTCGAATAGTTCCTTTGCTACTGCTGTAGACAAACACATTACAGTGATGAGGGTGGAACTCTGCAGCAGTGATCACCTCCGTCAGCTCCTCCATGTTAGCAGGCTTGATATCTACAATATCTGGAAGGCTTTGGTAAAGGCAAATATTTTATATTCAAATCATTTCTAATAGACAGCTATTTAAAAAAATAAAAATAACATTAAAAAAGATGCATACCTATTTTAGAGAATTAGGGCAAGATCTTTATTTCTACTATGTGCAATTTACATAAAGTAAAAATGACATGAGTAGGTAAAAATCTAGATTTTACAAATCAATTTTAATACATGCTGGAAATAACTGAGAAAGAGCAGTTACAGAATGGATCTCAAAAACCTAAGTTAGACCTAACCACAGAAGCACAAAGAGCCAAGAATTTATATTTTTCTTATAAGCTCTTTATTTTCATAGTAGTAACATAAAAATAACCCAAGATTGTCCTTAGAATGGATTTAGCCTCCACAGTGCCAAATAAGCCTCCAGTGAGTTAACACTCTTACGCAGACATCTCATAGGCCCTCTCAAACCTCTCTTCACAATGCCTTCCTGCTGAATGAGGAAAATACATTCTCTCTTTATTTACCTAAAGCCTTAGAAAACCTAAGCACGCTTTGTTTGCATTTCTGCAGCTGCTATTTTACTGCAAATTTACCAATACAGAACATACTGTACATTTTTAGATTTTCAGGACTGGAAAAATAAAAGATTTTCCAATATTTTCTATTGATAATCATATGTGCCATGGAAAACTCAAACTATACATTTTTTATTTCTTTCAGACAGCTAAAAGACCTTAAACTCCGCAAAAAAGAATTTGCAGTAACACATGATCTAGTTTTCATCTTTCTGCTCTTATTTTAAATAAACTCTGAACTTCATAAATAAAGGATGATCCCAAAGGCCCTCAGCTGCTCTTTACATAGAAACTACCTGCAGTATTTTTACCAAGTTTCCCAGTAAGAGAATGCCCAAACTCATGAATGAATGAGAGCATCCAAAGGCCTCCTTTCCTTGTATTAAACCTCCACAGATTAGAATAATCCAGAGTAAAACACTTATTCTGATCAGTAAAATTCAAGTGGTTCTGTTAAACATACAGATTACACGTGCTCTGTGGTTCATAAAGGACAAAAAAAGGATACTAAAACTTCTATCTGTGATTTCTAAATGCCACAGATTAATTCTTAGATCATCTGCAGAAAGGTATGTTTCATGATCACTATTTACTGAAATAGAATTTATGTGATAAGTATGTGCATTTGCAAATATCCTTCTGGGGCTTGCTTCTACCATTAGGTCCATGGGTTTCAATATTGGCACCTAAAACACAAAAAAAGAGCAGTCAGATGTGGCTTAAAAGCAGCATTGGTTTCAGAAGACTTAATTTAACACACTCCATGGGCTCCAGTTGCAGCCTGCTGGATTCCCTACCATCCCCCAATTTTCCCATCAGGAATGTACGTTTGTCTTAATTTTTCAAAGAATTGCAGAAGATAATGAGCAGAGCTGCAAACCTCAAGAAATATATTATACTTTACCTAATGGCAGATACTAAAAACAGAATTTACAATTTTTTTTCTTTTTTTCTAGTTCTCAGTACTTCTCAAATCCTTACTGTTCTAGCACCACAAAGCCTCTGATGTGGACTTCTGCAAGAGTTACTTGTGAAGTGCAGAAGTTCTGCACATCCAGGAAGACATGGATTGAACTAGCTCTTCTCCCCTGCCCTCAGATTAGAGGGAGGCTTAGGAAAGAAAAGTTGGCCAAAAAAAATCACAATTGTTTTATCTGAATAGTTCGATTTTATGAACACATGGCCACTTCTCACACAACGACTTGGTAGGAAGGCAGTTCCTCAGAGGCAGGCAGATGAAGCCTCCCCCTAGCTCCCTGCCAAGGTTTCGCACTGAAGAACAGAGGAATGGTTGAAGATGGCCCATGGCCACCTATGCTCTCCCAGTACGTGCTGCTCAACAGAGCAAGAAAAGCAACATCACGCATGCCCAAGATCTTCCTGGAACACAAAAGCCATTATCAAAGAGCCCTGTAATTGTCTTCACCGTGTCTATCTTACAGGGCATTTGTATCATAAACGGTAATGATTAATTTCAACCTGTTACTGTTTGCTAGGCAATCTCCCTGCGTGACCATGACTGCTCGTAACTCTTGGTTCCTGCTCAGATGGGAAACCAGACATACGTCAGTGCCAATCGCCAGCAACGGTGCTGTGGTGCAGGCTGGTCTGCACGTAAAGGGTGCAACTCTGAAGAGCTGCTTCTCCTCCGAGCCCCTCTGCTGCCTGCGGTGCCTGAACCCCCAAGAGCGGCCACGGGGGCGGCTAAACACGGGCCAGGCCCCCGGCTGGGTACCGCGAGGGAGGCAGAGCTCCCTCCTCTCCCCAGCCTCCTCCTGCAGGAGACGTGTTGGCAGCTCACCCCAGCCTTCCTTTCCTAAAAAAGCTGCACATTCAGAAGACTAATTTGTAAGAGGGAGGTTCTTGCTTTTTGATGCCTTCCTCCCACTCTGCTTCCTAAATATAGTCAAGTGCTTAAAATATGTTCACACATTTCTGAAAATGGCCTCAACGTTTCTAGATGGGTTGTCTGCTCCTACAAGGTTGTAGAAGCCAAACTCTAATCTGTACCTCCTTTCTGTCATTTCGGCCACTGCACTGGGGGGGAAGGTCCTGTATCTAATTTATCAAGTTTCCTTGCTTTTAGCTCTTTTAATCTGAAGCTCCTATCACTTCTTGGCTCCCACATACTTGAACAGAAAGACACCTTCCAGAGGGATGCCCTTTCCCAAGACGACCCTGCATGTATACCTAAATGTATATCTAAAGCTTCAGTTCAATATTTGTTTTAAAGAAAGAATAAACTGCATAATCCCAGGCAATGTCAATAATGACAAGCTCTGAAAGCAGCGAGGATCCTGGTTTACTTCCTATTTACGGTAAAAATCATTATTCCATTTCAGGAACATCTCATGTTTTAAATGGTCCCAGGTTTGGAGCACTAGCGCTATCCTCGCAGATCATTTCAAGGGTGAAACAAACACACAAACGGAAATACCCCAAAGCTAACTCCAAAGGCAAAGCTAACTTTGCCTTTAGCAAACATCAAGTTTCCCAAATGCTCAGGACTGGCCTCTGACACAAACACTCCCCACTTAGCTGCAGGATTCCTGACACTCAATTCAGGCATTCAAACATTATTCCCAGGAAAAACGTATAATACAAAGTCAAGGAATACTCAGCAGCAAGGGGTTCTCAGCAGCACACAAGCCGCCTGTCCCCAGGCTCGCGCGGGACCCTGCCTAAGGGGACACCCGCTCTGCATGGGCATCTCGTGCAAAGGGCCTCTGCGCGCTGCAAGAGCAGGGCTCCCTACGTGTGTCCCCGTTAGTTTTGTTGGGCAAACGGCCTTCAGCAGAAATGGATAAAGTTGTGCTTGAGCGCTGAGCAAGTTTGGAAGCTTTTGGCAGCAGCACAAGCGAACGCTATCGCTGAATCCCCCCAAGCAGCCAGCAACCCTCTCCAGGCAGCCGAGAGCATTCTTAAAGCCCCAGGTGCGAAGAGGAGAGGACTGAAATGCAGCAAATGCCTTCTATTACTTTGTTAAATGCTTCAAGCAGTTATTTCATTCTACTTTTAGCTGGAATAAATAAATTTATCATGGCTTATCACCTAGAACCTCTCATCTTGTAACAATCTGCATATTTTCTTTTTGGACAAAACAAGAAATAGAAGCTGCCCTTAGACACAGATAATTCATATAACGCAAAGTAAAGAAAAAATATTATTTTCTAGACACATTAAGGAGTTTCATAATAAAAAATAGTATTTTTTCCTGAAATATAGTTCTTTATTTTAAAATAAATATGGCTGCAGCACATGGCATTCCCCAGGAGTAACTAAGCCAGAATAACAAGGTGTAAAGGTTCAGATTAACTACAAAGTGCAGGCTGAACGTTTCACTGCTATTCTTAATATTGCAGCAAAACTTTTGGCTGTTTTAAGAACAAAATATGAATTCAGACTTTTGGAAAGCCAAGACCAGAGCACAGCAGTCTCAGCTGGTAACTTCTGGAACTGCTGTAATTTTAGTCTAGAATCTTTCTAGTCTGCTATGTTTCTACAGCTCTTGTCTCAACAAATCAGAATCTATTTACAATTAATTTGAATATACTCAGAGGGATTAATGCTGTCTGTAACGAAGTATTTTAATTTAAAAAAAGGGAAAAAATCAAATCCACTATAAATATGCTAAAATATTCCAAGAAAAGCATACTGCAAAACTAATAAGACAGATTTCCATGTAGTATTTTAAGTTTTCCAAGTCAAGATTTTCTTACAGGTATGTTCTTATAATTATCTCAGTTTTATGAATGCTTTCACTGTCCCTCACCAAAATTGCATTTCTAGTCTACACATTTCAGATGACAACTTTCATAGTACAAAGGTAATGAAGTAAATGCAGAAAAATAATAAAAATAAAAAATAAAGTCAAAGAGCAGAAACGTACCCGTAGCGCTGTGATTCTGAAAGGATCCCTAAGTCTTCCATCTTCATCTTTTAAATTATAACCTTCGGCTCTTTTATCCCTTTCACTTATTTTCCATAATTTAATAGTTTTATCTAAAACCAATAAAAATTCACATCCTTGAAATGAATTAAGTTTAAAATAAGTCACTAAATAACAAAGTCAGTAGAGTAGGTGTTATTTGTGCATCTAGGTGTCCACTGCTTGCCACAAAGAATCTCGCTGGAGTCCTTCAAGCAACAATATGATACAAGAGACAACCCTCCCATTCCACACCACGGGCTATAAGGTAACAGTGCTCGTGCTGTACCGCTCAACAGAACCGGTACATGCAAAAAAGCCCAAATACACCCATTTACACCCACTGCAAGGGCGGGAAGGGGAAAGCTGGGCAAGCCCCAGGAGGGGAAAAGCAGGTTCTGCGTTCCTGCTGCAGGGCTCAGCTGCACTAGAACAGAAGCCTCCCCCGAGCAGCAGGGCACTAACTGGTCACTCACCCAGCCCAAGCTGCGGGTCACTGGAGAGCCCTGCACTCACTACCTAACCTGTGCCCAGTAACAACAGAAATACTAGGGGGGGAACAGGAAAAAATGAATTACATATAACTACCTTAAATTGAGGAAAACCACACTTGTCCCAAGCATCTGCTAAGGGCCAAAAGCAGCAGAGCAGGGGCCTGTGCCAGTATTTTGAGACGAGACCTCACCAAAAATGCAGTGGAAGCACGTAAACCAGGCATGAGATGTATAGGTATTGGGAAACAAGCACCTCCTCCAAAAATTTTAAAGCATGGAAGAGTTTAAGACTGCTTAAACTGAAGTTTAAGACTGCTTTCAATTTCATATGAATTAGATCAAAGAATTCAGAGTACTACAGACAGAAGTCATTTTGGCTTTTAAAGTTTCGCATAGTAGGAAATGACCTTATAGAAGTGCTGATACGTTAAGCACAAGCAAAGGAGTGATGTTAACTCTCATGGGCAACACCTGTCCCTCTGACAAGAAAAGCAAGTTTCTCCATGCAGTTCTACATGTTAAAGCCTGCTCCATGGCACAATAAAATTCAACAGCCCTACTAACCATCACACTGATTACACCAGTGCTTCTTCATACCAGAAGAAAAAAAAAAATAGGTCAGAAAAGGTGGTATTGCTACCTTTCCAACTTAGAATATGTAGATATAATGCAAACATTACAAGGTCTACAATGAATATGCCTCAAGTTACTACTTTTAATGTGACTTTTGCCTTTTAAGCCTTGGGCTCTTCTGAAGACGCACAGATGCATCTATCTGTGGATTAGGAAAGCAAGAGAATTGTAATCACAGTGTTCCAAATTCAAATGGTTATCTTAAAAGACATCTGGGATCAGAAAATCTTCAGTCATCCTAATTTTGAAGCATCAGCCATGCTTTCCAAGACTTCTGTTAGCAGGTAGCACAGGGAGAAGCCCTTTATACAGGGCCCCAAACACAGGCTGAGTATCAGTGGGGGTGACTGGGGAGTGAGGCTGGTGCATCCACACAACGGCCCGCGCCTGGTAGGTCGCTGCTTCACTGCATAGTTAGGGTAAATCAGTTATCTACAGCAATACAATCAAAACATTGGACATATGATTAGAAACAAGAGATTAAAACATCCAAAATAACCCCCCAAAGTGCAAATGGATCAAGGGTAAGATAGTATCTAAATGAGGTAGAAAGTTCTTTTTGCAAAAATAAAGTGTCCTTACCATTTGTAGACAGCAGGAAGTGAGCAGCATTCTGTTGTGGTAACCACCTAATTTTATTAATTTTTTCCTCAATTTCTAGACTTTTCAAGTAGTCAAACTCGGGTTCATGACTCTGAAAGGTACTGTAAACATTATATTCTCCCCTAGAATGAGGACGGCTTTTATTCTGAAAGGAAACATAATATTTCTTGAAACTGATGTTCATTAGAAATTTCTTGAAACTTAGTTCATTAGTAATGGCACACACAAACTAATGACTAGAAACTGTAAAGTGTCAACTAGAAAGTAAACTTATTACAACACATCTTGATTAATTTGATATTTTTACTCTATGACAGTATCCAGTTTAGCATCACTATAATGCACATAGACTTACATTTCTTCAAAGTAGCTTTATATATATACACACATTTATAGATATATATTATAATAGGATAGGTTTTGTGACTAGACAAAAAAAGTATTTTAAAGAGGCACATTTATTGCAAAGGATTTGCTGTGTTTGTTTAGAAGAGTGTAGCCTGTCCTACAGCTACCAACCAGTTTCAACAAAATCTGAGCAGTGAGATCAGCTACATCCCGAAGTCTAAACCTTCAACTTCAAGGAATATGTTTTCCTACTCCACTTATCTCCATAACCCAAACTCACTCCTCCATTCACCAAGGAATGGACATAACACTGGGATTCCAGACCATCAAACATTTAATTACTCTGTGTCTTATGTCCGTTTTTTTTTTCTATAAAAACAGAACTATAAGGAATCACGACTGAAAGGTCAGAAAGATCAAGCATTACAGCTGGCCTCTTTTCCTCCACTCTTTAGGAAATACAGGACACAGATGCAGCATCAAGACTTATATTTAAGCTCTGACAAAGTTTTTCTTTATACAAATTTTGAGACAAGGAACTAGCACATTTTCATTTGAGCCTTTCTATGGCATTTATCATGATATATCAAGGATTACTAGAAAGAGTCAAACAACTTTTTCCCTAATACAGAAATTATTATTATTTGGTAGAATTATTATTATTGTATTATTATTATTTGGTAGAATCTGAGATTCTGTAGTCCTTGTACCAAGGAACACATCACAGTCCCAAACATCCACTGCTTTGCAGGGTCAGACTTGAGGTATCTAGTTATGGGGCTTTTCAAACAAGTTCATGTGAGTGGGGAATTACCCCTGCCTCGTAGAGCTGTGCAGGGCCACAACTTGGAAAAAAGGAACTCCTCTGAAATACAGGTGGGAGCCACTGGAGAGGCAGAGTGCCCCGCGGCAGCGGGCAGGACGCAGCTGCCCGGGCTGCACCCCGAGCAGGGCGCGCTGCGGCAGGCGGACAGCGGACGCTCGCGCGTGGCGCTCAGACCTCCTCACGCCTCCAGGCTCCACTGCGCAGCCCTCAATGGGGTTACTCTGGTCAGGTTATTGCTGCTGTTTCCCACAGTCTCGAGTTTTAGTTGATTCTATGTGAAAATTTACAGCTATGCTCTACCTAATCTAAAATTCAGCTAGCTCCAAGACCCTACTTCATCATCTTTTCAGTATCATTTCATTATTTTCTCCCTCCTCTGCAGACATTCTGTATGACATGAGTACTTTTGCTCTAAGACACACATCTTTGTCTTGTGCTGTGTTAGATCAGCTGAAGCATGCTAATTCCATGGGTAAAAAATATCAAAAACTATGAAACGGATGTGCTCAACTTGTCTCAAGACCCTGAGCAGCTTGGTTTCTGCAGTCAATTGACCCCAGTGGTCTCTTCATTCAATAAAGAACTGAGTTCTGTAACTCCCGAGCAGGACATGGTGGGAAGAATACTAACTCGGGGTGGTGGTGAACTAAACACATCGAGTTACCAGCTGGTAACCTGCAGGGGAGCCTTGGAAAGTCTGTAGCGATCGAGTCAGGAACAGAAATGAAGCCCTCACCTGCAGGGAGGACAGGAGAGTTCTGCTCTCATGCCCACCACCCCTGCAGCCCAGGTGCAAGCCACTGCCTCTCAGTTTGGCTCTAAACTGAGAGGAGGTGACTTGACAGTGACAAGGGGGTTTAGACTTAGAGACCAAGTGAGCACTAAGCATCTGAATGACAACGGATAGCAGCGCTGCTCTGGCCAAGCACCAGCAAGCTAGGGACGTGAAGCAGGCAGACTCGTTCAACTTCCAGCTCGCTTTGAGTTAGGTCTACACAGCAGATTAAGTGATTAATGGGCTACGAGCTCTCTAGCTGTAGCACCATAACCTTTCTGCAGCTTTTCCAGCACCAGCATTTTCATTTTACTACCTTTCAAAAATCGCAGAATGAGTGAGGTTGAAAGGGACCTCTAGTCAGTTTCTAGTCCAACAGCTCTGCAAAATGGCACATTGCACAGGATCATTCCAGGTGGGTTTTGAGCATCTCCAGAGAGGGAAACTCCACAACCTCTCTAGACAACCTGTTCTAGTGCTCGGCTAACTTCACACTAAAGTTTTTCCTCACTTTCACATTTGTGTTTCCCTTTGTGCCTGCTGCTCCTCATTCTATTACAGAGCAGCACTGAAAATAGTCTGGTCCCACTCTTGACATCCTCCCTTAAAAATCTTCTTTTGAAAATTGACAAATAACCCATGGTAAAATATCTTATAAATGGTACTATAGCAAAGATAAAATCCAAAGTATTGAGAAGCAGACTAGTATGCTTCAGACACAAAAAAGACCAATTAAAATTCCATGCTCAATTGGACATTTTTATGAAAAAAAGCTCAAAATTCTCACCAGCTCTTCATAGGAAGACATAAGCATGCTGCTCAGTGGCAGGAAAAGAAATGTCGCATGGAAAGTTCAATCGTTTCTGCCAGCTAAACGTGACCACAAGCCACTGCGTGCCTAAGGCCCGGGCAATAAGAGCACTTGGCTCATCTGTGGGCGCACACTAGGATGGATGCAGGTGGCCCCGGAGCGGCCTCGGCACACAGCATCAGCACCACGCGGCGGCTGGAGCCGCGCAGCTGGGGGGACGGCGCGCGCCCTCGCTCCGTGTCCAGGATGTCCAATGGCTCGGGAGAGCCAGTGCTCCCACTGCATTAGGGCCCCAGCTCCTACAGCACCACAGGGGTAAGGCTGCAATTCCTGAACCAGCTTCTCCTGTTCTCCTGGCAGCTTACAATGTGCTCTCCTTTATAAGCTTCTTTCCTTCGACTGTTTCCAAAAACATCATTTTTTTCCCTTAAATAAAGCTGACAGCTGCCATTCTGCAAGATGATACTGAGCATACTAAGTACATATAGGAAGTGGTCATCTGTTCCCTTTGTGTGTGCATGTGGGGCATTACCATCAAACCAACCTACTGAGTTCAGAAGAAGGAGCATCAAACCAACCTACCGAGCTCAGAACAAGTAGTAGTTCACTTAGAAACTTCATTTAGTGTTTTCCAGGAAAACTATCCAAGCATTTGCAGCATGAAAAGGTAAAGTGAGACCGTGCAACACAAGAGCAGTGTAACAGCACTGTTATTTTCATGGCACTGACCTCTTGTTCCCTTTGAAATATAACCACTCTGCCACCTTTGTCTCCTGTTGCAAGAAGATCGCCAGAGTAATTAAATTCAACTGTCGAAATAATATCAGCTGTAAACAGAACAGAAAAAAATAGCACTGTAGTTTGGAAAGCAAATCAAGATGTTTCAAGACTTGAACACAAAATGAAGCAACTTGTATTAATACAACAGAACTATGACATCATTGTAACTAAAAAAAATTACGTCTTATTTCAAAGCCGGTCAATTGTTATTTTTCCAGTGTAAAACATTTTCTTGGTGAAATGTTTTTGAAGTTCAATCATAAAAGAAAGCACACTGTTTTCTGGGATTACCTGTTGACAGTAAATACTGATGTGTGTATGAGTTGAGCCTGGAAAGAGTTTCCAAAAGTAGGGATCATATCAGAAGGGTTCATTTGGTGTATTATTTCGGAGCATCTCTGCACCTTAAACTGATTACAGTAAGGCTGGCATGTATCTGCCTTTCCCTGAGCTGATTATTTATGCAGCTAGTTCAGGAAACCAAGGTGGCCCCAAAATAATAAATAATAAAAGTTGGTCACTTAAATTTCCTGAACCAACTCAGTGCAGAATTACCAGCATTTATACAAGAGATCAGGGGCAGGGGTGATGGCAGGTGAAGGAAGTGGAGCACCAAAGAGGAGGCTGGAGGAGCTCCACCTCAGGCCGAGTTAAGCCCTTGAAGCCAGAGCCTGGGAACGGCCGGTGTTCGCTCAGCACCGTGGTGCTCTACTGCGCACACAAGAGGCCTTTCGAGGCGGCAAGGACCCTGTAACTGCCAGCAAACAATCTCCCATCAGAACGAGGGTGCGTTAAAGGCTATAAACGAGGCAGGTTTTAACCATAAAAACGAACAATCAGACAAAACAAAAGCTCATTTTTGACAGCATACAGCTTTCAGCAAACATTTTATCCACAGTGTCAGTGGTTAGCCATGGAAATATTTCACTATATTATGCAGGTACAAAACAATTTACAGAATTGAAGTATTCCGCATCAGATAGGTTTCAGAGCCTGTAATTGGAAACTAGATTAAAAGTTACTTTCCTAAATTGATTTTGACATGTCACTTTCCATCAGCTGTTTCAATCCAAACCTTAAACCCCTGCGAGTAACCCCCCAGCAGATAGAGCTTTGGCACTCGGCAGCTTCCCCAGTACATCACAGCCAAATTGTCAGCAGGGCCCCTTCACAGAGTTGCTTCCAAGTGCATAGGGATTTTCGATGGGGGAACAAAAAACAAACAGATTTAACCCAGCCTTCAAAAATATACTACTAATCTGCTTCTAGATACTTCCATTCCTATATTAATGTTTAAAAGGTTGTGAAAAGATTTAGGGGTTGGGGGGGTGGAAAAAAAAAAATAAAAAAGCAGGATAATGGCCAATCCAGAATCTTCAGCTCACCCAAAGCAGGAGGAAAAACATGAACAAAAGCTCTGCTACTGCTGCACATACTCTGTAGTGAGAAATCAGGTCCTTCCCTAAGCAGTTTTTCAAGTTAAGGGCCCTCCCCAGGGCCCCCCGGCTCAGTGGCCTCAGGATGCCCAGCGACAGCAACCACCAGCCCTGCAGCTCCTGAAGGGGCTCCAAGCTTCAACCAGACTTCTGTGTGAGGCTGTGCCTTTGCTGAGGACCTCTCCCCAAGCTACCAGAAATCATCTTTGGGGGATTTTCACCAAAAGCATTGTCAGATTAAGGATTTATTCCCCAGTGTTACATTTCCGCTACATGATCATTTCACTTCGGCACGAGGCTGAACATGGTAGTATTTGAAACACATACACACACACAAAACCCAGGACAATCCTCTCCAAATTGCTAAAATGGCAATTACTGAAGATGACATAAAGATTTCACTAACACTAAATAAACGATCACATACTTTAGACTTGCCATAGTATTACAAGCTCCTTGTAACACTCGACTAACAAAACCTTAAGACATAACAGTACACGCATATCTACATATATATCATACATTAAAAATAGACGTGACACTATATAAAGTAGCATGTTGTTTACTCAGTTCAGATATAAAAAAGCTACCTAGTCCACTTACCTATAAATTATGCAGAGCAATAGCACTTTTCCTCACTGAACCTCTGCATTAAAAGTTAAAAGGCCTACAAGAAATTTAAGCAGAGAAACAAGCTCTGCCAGCCCGCATGCAAGTGGAGCCGTGTCCCTGGCTCCGGAAGGTTAAGGACATCGCAGGTCACTGGTGCATTAACACCCACGCAGCAAGCGAGCAAGGCAAGGAGCTGACAGACAAACAGAGCTGCAAACGGCTACAGAGAGACTGGGATTGCCAGCACACTGATTGCCCAGTGAATTCTGTTCACACTTTTTGCTCCAGTTAAGCTGCAAGAATATACAGGCTAGTGTATGTGATCCAAAGCATTTCTTACATATGCCTTCTACCCCCAAAACAGAACAATTCTGTCCACCCCAAAAGCTGATAACGCTATTTTACTTTTGCAAAACTTGTCACATTTTTCTAGTCTTACCCAAGATACTCAAAGACAAAGGGGTCTCACATACACGAAGAGGGTTTGGACTGGTCCACGCGATGTTTTCTGCCAACTGGATTGTTCCCCCCGCCAAGAGCAAAAGCAAACCTCAGTTTTGCAGGAGGAAGCCAGTAGCTGAGCCTCCACAGGGCAGTGCCCGCGGTGAGGAGGTGTGCACATGCCGTGTGTGCAGCAGTGCTGCCATCGGTAGACACATCCCACGCCTTCAGTGTGAGCCACCCAGGTAGCTGCCCTGAATGGGGCCAGGACATCTTCCCATCCCTAAAATGGTAGATTTGAGCTGGTGCCATCCTGTGGGAGAACAGGACCTGCTGAATTCCCAGGAACAGTGGGAAGATGGAGTGGATGGAAATCTCTATAGGAAAACTGAACCCACTGAAAAAAGCAAACCCCCAAAACTTTAGAATACCTGCAGATAGGTTGCATATTTTCCTCACACTATCCTGGAATTTTTAGCCTAAAAACTCTTTATTTCTGTTTCCTTTTGACACATGTTCTTCCCTTTTTCCCCAAACCATTATCCACACTTAGAAGCAGGTTGATTATGGTGTTCTGAGCATTTTAAACAAAGCCCCTACACAATTTGCATAATAAAGATTTACAGTAATCCTGGAAATGTTTTAAAGCAAACATTTCCTCCATGGTAACCATGGGAAGAGCTAGAGGTCAAACAATTCAGAATCAACCTAAACCCACCTCTGGATGTGGCTAATAGAGCTGCTGGCTTCAGTACTGACCCATGGTAAGCTTTTCCACAATTATACATTTGCTTTGTGCCCAATACATGCTGAAATTGTGTGAACATGGAAATTATAGCTCACTGCAAATTGTTGGCTGGCTAAGAGGTCTTAGAGTTAAAAATACCAATTATCTTGTTATGAGCAAAGAGTTTTATCAGCAAAATGATGAAGCTGGCATGTGCTGAACTGGCTGAAAGTGCCATCTTCATTCATCTTCCATCCCTGCATTACTCAGTTATAAACACAAAAACAAGCATTTCAGGAGACACCACGGGAAAGCAGAAAAACAAGGAAAACAAATGAACAGATAGGGCACTCAGTCCAAGGTGCATAACTTGACAGATGAAGTTTATGGTATTTTTGGTATTCCTCTCAAACATTTAGTAGCCCTTAAGTTACAAAGGCCTACAAGTAGCAAAAACACTACTGCAGCACCAAGAAATCTGAAAGCCATTTAAATACAGATCAGTTCTACTCTGAAACACCAAACCGTCCTGTAAGAATAAATCATTCCTTAACACATACAATTATTTCATAGGAATGTTTCTAAAGAACATTTTCTTACAACTTCGGAAATAAAAAAGATACATAGTTTCTCCTGTGTATACTATACAAGTACTGATTTATTTGCTCAAAATACACTAAATATCAATTTTGCTTTAATGTGCATGAGAAATGCAGAGCCTGCCACTGCAGAGCATCTCTCCCTCCCTGCTGACTACCTACTGGAAAACGCTGTCTGGAATTTTAAATGTCACAGTAACGATGCACGAAAATGCACCACAGACAGGCTGGTGGGGACAGGCAAGCCGAGGCGGCGCACGGGCACAGAGCCGGGCAACACGCGGGGGAGCGAGGCTGGGAAGAGCTCGCCTGCGGGACAGGCAGGCGCGCAGCCCGTTCGGCAGAGCCGTCCCCGGCCTCTCCTGCTCGGCGGCAGGCACCTCCCGCAGCAGCACTCCTTAGCGTGGCAGCGCTGCACAAGAGAAATGTGCTCCACGTGCGGCAGCAGCGAGAGCTCAGCTCCAGACAAGGACACGAGAGAAAAAGAAAAAAGGAGTTTTGAAAAAAGAAGTTAGAGGAGGCAGCACATGGCTGCTGTTGTCATGGAGCTGACAAATCGACAAGCTACTGAGAGCTCCCTCTGAAGGAAATAAATCCTACTGAATACTTGCCTCCTACCTAATGTTTGAAGATTTTTTTTTCCTCTCAAGAACACTCTAATTTTTTGCTTAAATTTTAGACCATTTTTATTTAAAGTTTACAAAAATCTTTAGCAGCATACTTTGTTTCAAAGTAAAATACAAATATGTGCTGGCTACAAGACTGGAAAAAACTGTTACAGCGGTATGGGTGTACTCTTAAGCCACTAAGAAAAATTTAGAATACAATAAATCAACTAAAAACAAACAAAACACCCCACTACTTTTCCATCCAGGAAGGTTTCACTGAAGCATGATGAACCTGGAACAATTTCACAGCATTCTCAGCACTGTATTACTTCAAAAATCCCCCAAATCCAAAACTGCAAAATTCACTCCAATCTCCATGTACTGCTCAGCATACTTCACCCATTGACACCCACTCTTCCTTTCTCCAGCAGCTTAAAACTTTCAGAGAGAACAAAGCAAGTCTCTGTAGCTTCTGAAAAATCACATTAACTTTGGAATTTTTCAAGTATTTTTATTATATGTCTAAACCTTTTTCTTATTCTGTATACAATCACCAATCTTATTTCCTGACGAAATACTCCATCTTTTCTCAGTAACAGCAAAATACTGACGAATGAAGAACAAGAACAGCAGATTTGGTGCACACTGGCCGAGGCTGTCGCCTGGGGCCCCGGCCTCGCAGCGCGCGGGCGCCCAGCTCCCTCCGACCCGTTGCCCTGCTCGCTGCTCCCGCGTGGCCAGCGGCCTCTGCTCCGCAGGTGCGCACGGGAACCGCACGTCCCGGGGAACAGCAGAACAAGAGACTAGCAGCTTGAAGGAGATATTTGTTTCTTCCTTGCCACGACAAATTAAATTTTAGCTTCACTTTCAGAAAGCAGCTTTAACTTACATTCTGCATATAGGGTAGGAAACCCCAAAGCAGACATTTTCAAAGGTTGTCACATAAATTATTAAACAATTAAAAGCAATGTCACCTAGTAACTGTATTAAACCCTAATTTCAAAATTAGGTGTTAAAAGTACTTCAAGTCTTTTAAAAAGATTTTTTTAAACTTAATCTCCCCATATCACTAAACTCCTGCCTTTATCCTGTCAAAGATCTGTAATTTAGGTCTCCTATTCCAAGCAAAGGGGTCAGGAAGGAAAAGATACTTAGATTAAAAATCAAACAAACAAGCCTAGACTTCCAAACTAACCTAAGGCCACAGAGAATAGACGTTAGGTTTTCCTAGCTGATAGATTTCAGGACCTGGTCTCTATGCTTCCAGAGAAAGCAACACATCCGGAAAATCTAAATTAGACACCTAAACTTAGTTACCATTAATACTTCTTCTGAAGCTGGCTGCACATGACTATGCTGTTAAAAATCTAAAAACTGAGAAAAATGTAATCATGTTTTACCTGACCCAGTTGGTTCATGCATTTGGGACTGCAGACCGTGCTTTAGCACTAAGCAGACCCAAGCAGCACCAACTCTTTGCTCATTCTTTCAAGCTGCTCACAGATGCCTTTGTCAGGAGGCCTCTCCTCAGACATTTAACAACAAAGACTCTGAAGATGCTGTATTAGAGGACCATCTGAAAGGGAGGCTGCTTTAGCTCCTAAGGAGTCTCACCTTTTATGTTTTTGGAAATTGAAGAGCACACAGGTTCACATTTAGTTCAAACACCTAAGAAAACTGCAAGCCTGCAGACCTTCTTTCTGCTCCCCCTGCCTGGAGGGATCTCTGTAACCTGCAACACCTTTTGGATGATCTGTCCTGGAGCCCCAGGAGGGAGCTGCTTGAACGGCTCTGCAACTTTCTGCAGAGGCTCCTGCTCCAGGAGGAAGCGAGCGGCTCCGGAACCAAGCCAGATGGCTGGCACGCACTGCCGAGGCTGCCGCCAGCGGAACTAAACATAGCAGGAACGTTTCTCTGCCTGTAATTAAGCCCAAAGGTGACACACCTTCCCCTCCTCCCCACTGGCATTCTAGGGAGCTTTTTATCTACAGCTGAAGAGATGAGGACTGGGAACTCTCCTGTCCCCCACAGCTGATGGGAACGAAGCAAAGCAAAAAAGGGAGGTGAGTACTGATCACGTGCTGCTAAATCCACTGAGGAGCAGGAATCTGCCATTTCCTATGGTCCAGAACAAAACCCAACATAATGCACAGAACTCCCCCTTGCACCAGACAATGGTGATATAGCACTTCAAGACACAACTGGTTTAAGACATGGTTAGACAGGGTCTACGCAAGAGAGAAAGGAACCAGCATGTCAGAACAATAAGTGAAGGACTGAATGGAATGAAATAAAAGAATGTAAAAAGAGCAAGTAAGAACAGTGATGTAACTGAAGACAAAAATAGTCATTGGAGTGAACAGTGCAAATCAAAGAAGGAAGAAAGGTAGCAACCAATGTCTCCCCCCACGTTAGTTATTATTCAAGTCAGAGCCACATCTAAGCATGACAAGTTAAAGATGCAGAGCATCTTAGAACCACCTGCTACTAGACAGCACCTATTTCGCAGCAAGCCTGGCAGCACCACTAACAGCATGGGGCGTGTTGGCACCGAAGGCCGGGGCAGTGCTGGCACCGCAGCTGGCAGCTCTGGCGCGGACGCAGCCGCACGCAGCCGGCACTGCTGCTCACCACGGCCTGCCCTTGTGCCACCCACAGGGCAGCTGAACTAGCAGCGTGTCACTTGGTATGCGTGTCTGCTTATTACTGACTGGCTTCAACAGTGAATTTTAGTCTTCATCTCCCTTCCTCCTCCTCATTTTTCTCTCACTGACTTGCTTCCAGGCAAATGCAGATTCTATGCAATGAGCCTAGATGGAGGTTGCATATCATAAACTGCTACTGTTGTCAGGTCTTAGCCCTTGTAAAGCAGTTCCTAAAAAAAAAACAAAAAACCCAGCAACTTTCCTAATTTATTATTTGGTTAAATTGCTTTTTTTTTTTTTTTTCCTCAAAGCACATCTGGATGCCTACATACGCTAGTGACAGCAGAGAAGTACAAATTAAGAGTCAAGCATCAGCAAGAAAAATGAAGTACAGCTGAAGTTCAGAAAGACAAAAATAAGCTTTACCTTCATGCTTGCCAAAGCTCGCTGTGTGCCTTTTACAGGGAAGGGAGAACTTATGGAGGCTATTTATAGTATTCAAGACATAATCCAGTATTCTGTATGTAAGTCTGTTGCCTCAGGATATTTTTAACCTCTGAAATAATAATTTCAGTGACCTTCCTCCCACTGAAAGGGCAGCTGTCCATGTGTATTTTTTTTTTTTTTTTTTAAATGAAGGACTTAATCATGCTCTCCCCACTGCACTTCTGTTACAAAAGTTAAAGTCTTAATGGGTAAAATTTTTCCAGTTGCAACATCCACACCTTCCCAGCTTGCTATTTTTTTAAGTAGAAGTATTGCCTCCCCTAGATGTTATGATACTCAACAAACGTCACCCAATAAGGAGAGCATGGATGAAAGTTCTCCATGGCTCGGAAAGTGGCGCCACTCACTGTCGGCACAAACCACCGTTCTGTTTAATAGCAAAGAATATAGCACATGGAGACCAAGTGCACCGGTTTGCACTGTTCATAAATTAAGCCTAGATCTATAAACTTGTATAGTTTTCGCTATTACCACTACTTTGAATGTTTTCTTTTGCATTCCCACCTCACAATTCTGCAACTGATACCCAATATATACCCAATCTGACTATCATTGCTGAAATATGCATTCCTGCAGTTTCACATTTTAATCAACATTGCATCTAGCCATAAATACTAGTTTGTCTTGTAGCCTAGTGGTCGCTTACTCTTTTACAGAATTTTCTTATTTGTTCTTTAATATTCTACTTGGCATCTTTCACTGGTCTTAAGAATTTTCTTCTTGTGCCCATAAACCTGCACCCCTGGGCTTCTCTGACACAACTGTCATAGCTTCCTTTTATATATCACAAAACAAACAGCTAAATAAAACACCTGCATCGTGAAATGAAGCACTTAGGAATCATCTTTGACTGCGTTTAATATCTTTGCTATGTCCTAATTTTCCGCCAAAAATAAAAGGAAGACCCCTGCGTTACCCTGTCACACACAGATGCAAGGAAGAATGACGGTAAGGATAGCTTATTTAAATTCACAGTAAAGATATTAGTTGGCAAGACAGATTCTTCTCCAGAAGACAAGAATACATCACTTGACACAAGCACTTTTCTTCTGAAGATCATCTGGAATGCCTTTTTGCCTTTTCTTTAAAAGAATTAATAAAATGGAAAGCTGTTCGCTTGCAAGTCTGGACTTTTTCAGTACAAGAAGCCATGTACTATAGATGACCATGAGAGACAGGAGAAAGGCTGGATTCCCTGGAAGCCCCCAAAGCTCACAACCACCGCCTTGCTCACATATCACATGCTGCCTTTATAGCCCCTCAGTGTTACTTCCTTGCCCAGCCATATCCCAGAACCACGGCTGAGGTTGGAAGTTACACTACCTTGTCCAAACATCCGCTGCATAGAAAGTCACTCTGTCTTACTGGAGCATTCCCCCCTTTTTCTGTGCTTGGTGATGGAATCAGACACAAATGTGTATTATTATGCTATTGCCAAGAAAAACATTTTTATAAACTGTGCATTGTAGATTTCAGGATGAGAAAAAAACCTCAGTCCTTCAGTCGTAAGAAAGAGAATGGGATTAAAGGATTTGAACTTTAATGCGACTTGCTCTAGCTAGAAACCACTTTGAAACATGTGCTCAGGCCACCACTGTTTCCAAATTCTTATTTTTGTCTGTATTTAAACATATCGTAAGATTTCCTAAAGGTCATCTTACATAATTATAGGCACTATACAGAACACCAAATATAACTCACAAAACAGCAAAGACTTCCTTTATTAATGACATTTGTGGTCTCTGAAACTGACCATGGCTTTCCATCACTTGCACAGTGGAAACACTGGTCCTTTGGGAATTCTTGGCAGAAAAGTGGTAAAACTGTCAAAGGATCAAGGCAAGGGGATGTATTACATGTCAGTATAAACCAGTGACAAGTGCAGAAAGTTTTAGGGAGGACAAAAGTGTTGGCAAGTGCTGTTTACAGTAACACATCATTACCTCCTCCAAACAGCTTAAAGCTCACCTTCTGCCCCTTCTAGCAAGGCGTGAAATTGTCAGAAATAACCAATCAAGACTGAAGAGATTTGTATTGCATTAACAACAACAGCTTAATAACAATTCCTTCAGCATTTTTTTCATTTCTTAACAAGAAATAAAGCCCCCAAAACTAATTTATAAAAAGGGTTTAAACACAAGAAGCATTTTTAAACTTGAAAAAAACTGCAGAATTACAGTTCAATATGTTTTTACTATTTTCTACTTTTATTTATTTTATTATTTTCTACTAATATTTTGCATTTGAATAAACAGATTCAGTATTATTATAACTCTTAAGAAATGAGCTACAGAATTTGTGGAACTGATGAAGTAAGTACCTTTTATTTTATGAATAAAAGTACCTTTTACTTTAGCAATGCTGTAAGTGTCAGTTACAGTTTGGAGATTTCAAAAGCAGCATTTTCCTTTTCAACAAGCAGAAAATCCAATACAACAGGACAACTACTCTTAAAGTCAGTTACAGGCAACGTTCTTGGCAGAACAAGAGTTCTGCTCCTATGAGACGCCTTACAAAGGTTCACCCTCCAGCCAGCGAACGGGATTTCACAGCATCTCTTCCCTACAACAGAGGAAAGGCACCACATCCTGCATTTGTTCGCAGGACCAAGCTTCAGACTGCACTTCTTCTGGAGGGTTTCAAATGTTATGGTTAAAACGGGTAAATACTTCAGCTAATGAAGCTGCCCAGGCAGAAAGCAGTACTTGTCTCATTTAGTGGAGTAATCGTGTTCTTAAAACTGTTTCTATTTCAGACTGGAAGTTATAGTTAATCAGTACTGAATTAAAACAGCACTTACAGAGGAAACAGCTCACAGTCCAAACACCCGTAGAGACTGTTTTTGGAGAGAGAGGGTGCAGGGGAGCTATTTAAAAACAAAACCCAAAGAAACCACAGTATCAATAATGGGAAATCCAAGCTCTTCACAACAGAGCTTCACATCTGACAAAGATTTCCAACTTGCCAATAATAGAAGTCAATTTGGAAAACCTGTAGCATGCAAAAAACCAAACAAACCCCTACCCACAGACAGGGCAGATTCACACACTCACATTTTTTTAATTATCTCCAGAAGTGATTACAGATTATATGTAGAACATCTGGCCCAGGGGACTTGTGCATATCTGTACATTAAATAATGTTAACTTTCATGTTTTGCTTGCCAGCACTCCTGCCACTCCCCAAAAGAGAACTTTTTTGAACATGTTGAACAAATTGGAGAAAATATTCAAATCACTAAACTAACTAGGTCTCAGGCAGTATAATAAGTGAGGCCTGTATTCAGAATGTTCCCTTCTTCTAAAACAGGTAATCCATGAATAACAACCCTAAATTCCATCAAGAAGCATTGTGTTTGCAGTCAAATGTTTTCATACAAATAATAATTACAACACATTTTTACTTTTTTATATGAAATTTGTTACTCTCCTCAATATCAGTTATTTCATTCAATAACTGATTCCCCCCCAGTCCTGCTCCTTAAATCTAAAGCAGAAAATAGAGTCTGGAGGGAAAACAAAACAAAAAACTCCAAGCTTCAATAACTGATGCATTTCCTCAGCCTTTTACGTGATCAATCTATTTCAAATACTGTTCTTTTAGTTAAAGAAGTTAAACACACCACTGAATTGATTTCACAGATTACTGGATCAATACACAGAACAAACAAACAAACCAAAAAAGTGAACTTCTATACTAATGACCTTGTTAGAAAAAATCCTAGGAATGCAGAGTGAGCTGAAAATGTACAAATATTAGCATGGCAATGCCAAATTGATATTTTCATTAAAATAATATTCAACAATTGTCTTTCAGATACATAAAGTGCATTCAAGAACTACAGTTTAAAAGGAAGATATATTTTGGGTTGTCTGATGAACAGACTTTATAATTTGAGTGACTAAGCTGTATATATGACCATTAAGCAAAGAATCTTTATTTAACACATTTATTGGCTGTTTTATCTGATCATTTTCAGATTTTCTTTTTAAAGCTATTTTTCTTCCAAATCAGAGAAATAAAACAAGTTTACAAAAGCAGCAATCCCAGGGATTCTGTGTAATATTTGCAGCAGGGCTACTTCCAACACTAGTTGCCCTATTCCTAGAAGTGCAATTATTCACAGGTAGTCATGCCACACAATCTGCAGTTCTCATCCAAGGAAGAGTCCAAATACTCAAGAGTAAATACAGGATAAGCGGAACACCACAGAGACACTATTTCCCTTTACCTCTCTTTCACCTCTCCACACAGCCTCCGTGCCTTGTCTCTTTAAACCTATATACGAGTTTCTTTTCTCAGCACAGTGCTGTTGAACACTTGGCTTGTTCGCCAGGTTTAAGGCGCACTAGCATTTCCAAACGAAGGCCCTTGTGGCTCCGCAGACTCATGCTGCTCAGCAGCAGGAGCAGCATGGTGCTCGGAGAAGGGCGTTTACTCCAAGAGGCGACTCTCAGTGACACGGGTGGGAGGCAGGAGAAGGGAGGCGCCCTGGGGAGCCTCCCACCTGCCCCGCACGGAGCAGGCGGCGGGAGCTCCGGGAATGGCCGCGCCGCAGCGCCTTGAGAAACACGCAGAGGGAAAAATGGCCAGGAAAGAAAAATAAATAAACAAAAGGAAAGAAAACAACCACCTCTACTGAATAGCACTGGTTCCTCAAGCGGTTCTGAAGCCTATTCCATCCATCACTATTATTTTGAACAGAATGCCCAAAGAAGCAGCATGGAAACAGTCAACATCATTTCTCCACAGCAGACTGCAGAAAAAAACACGTTTACTACAACCAGAAAAAAAAAATCCACAAGCCAAGACGACCCCACACAGGGACTACGAACGTTTTCACTTTGTGCAATGCAAACGGTTATTTCGGTTAATGTAGGAAACAATCTAAAAATAAAGAGCACAGTCGTATTTCACACACATTCACACTTGTCTACGCAGCACTTCCAACTTGCAGAGCCTACACAGAGAGGCTTGGGGGAGGGGAAAAAGAAGAAAACCACAGTAAGAAAGAAGGGAAGGTCTTTCCGCAGGGCGCGGGCTCCCGCGCGCGCTGCTAACGGCCAGGGCGCCCGCCGCCGTGCCCCACCGACGCCACCGCTCGCCGCCCCGCCGCGGTGCCCAGGCGGGCCGCTGTTGCCTGAAAACGGGCGGTTCGCACGGGCCGGGGCCCGCGGGCGGCTCCCGCCGCGCTCTGCCCGCTCCGACCGCCCCGCGTCCCGCGCCGCCCCTACCTTCCGCCACGTCCTCGTCGATGGCGCCCTTCACCTGCGAGAAGCACCACTGGAAGTCGTTGCCGCCGCCGCCTGCCACCCCTGCGGAGGGAAGGGAGCGCGGTGAGGGCAGCGCCCGGCCCCGCCGCCCCCCGGCCCGGCCCGGCGCGCAGGCCGCGCCCCTGCGGCCCGTGCCGGGGGCGGCCGCCGGCGCCGCCCGCTCACCTGCCATGTCGCGCGGTGCCGGAGGGGCGGCGGGCGCCGCGGGGCGCGCGGGGGGGCGCGGGCCGGCCGGGAGCGGGGGGCCGCGGCCGCCGCACGGAGCTGCCGCCGCTGCAGGGCTCGGCGTTTCAAAATGGCGCCCATTGCCGGTCGGCCCGATGCGGTGACGTCATCGCCGGCGGCCCGCGGGGCGGCGCGGCCGTTGGGCGGGACCGGCGGCGGCTCCGGGAGCGGGAGCGGGAGCGGGAGCGGGCGGCCCGGCAGAGGCGGGCGGCCCGGGAGCCGGCGGGCGCAGCGCGGCTCCGCGGCCCGGCCGGGCTCCGCTGCTGCGTCCGCTCGGGGTGCGCGGCCCTGCTGAGGCCGAACGGCCGCGCAGCGCCCGGAGCTGCCAAGTCTGGAACATAGTTTTGTTGTCGACCTGTTTTCTCCCCTGGTGTCCTTTTTCTGAAGTCTAAAACGAGAACTGCCATTAAAAACAAAACCTGCAAACAAAAGAGCCCCCAGACGCTCTCTTTGCGCTCCGCTCTGAGTGAACGCCACGTGCAGAGCCCCGTGAGGTGAAACAGCCCGCGCATCCAGCGGAGAGGACTGGGTGCCCCAGAGAGGGGACTGGGAGGGACAGCCATCCCCGCAGAGAGCAGCAGTTATCCCAACGGAGAGAACTACCCGTCCGAACGAAGAGGAGCGCTCGACCTAGCAGAGAGGACTGGTTGTCCCACTGGAGAGGGCTGGTTATCTCAATGGAGGGGTTGGTCATCCCAATGCAGAGGGCCAGTTATCCCCATGGAAAGGGCAGGTCATCCAAATGGAGAGGACTGGTTATCCCCATGCAGAGGGCCAGTTATCCCCATGGAAAGGGCAGGTCATCCAAATGGAGAGGACTGGTTATCCTAAGCAAGAGGACTGGTTATCCCAATGGACAGGAGCAGGCATTCCATTGGAGAGGACTCAATTAGAGAGGAGTTGTCTCAGTGGAGATGACTGACTGGTCATACCACCAGAGAGGGGCAGTTATCCCAACGGAGAGAGATGGTTATCCTAAAAGAGAGGACTGTTTACTCACCTGGAGGGGGCTGGTTATCCCAAAGGAGAGGAGTGGTCTTCCCAGTGGAAGGGACTGGTCATCTAATGGAGAGAATTGGTTATCCCAAAAGAGAGGATTGGTTATCCGAGTGGAGAGGGTTGGCCATCCCGACGGAGAGGGCTGCATAAGTCCGCACCGGACAAGAGCAACAGGAGCAAGGTAAGCGCCCGAAAGCGGGACAGGGAGAGGCCAGGGCAGGGAAGCTGGAAGCAGCCTGCGGATAGGGCAGGCAGGGATGGCTGAGCGGGGCGGCGCGGGCCGGCGTTGAGCGCAGCCGCCGCTCCCGGGCCCCCACCGAGCCGGGAATGGCGCCGGGATGCTGAGCTCTGCAGCGCTGGCGCTCCGGGCCCTTTGGCTTCGCCTTCCGGCTGCTTGTCCTAAGCTGGCGGTCACTCGGAGCGCTGTGAAGATGCAGCTCTCACCCCTACTTCCCAATGGTGGAAAGAAACAGAAATGAATTGATTTCCTTTACCTCCCATGTTGACAAGTTTTTCATGTGTCAGGCCCTACGAAGGCGACATCAAGTAGAGTTTAAAGCCTTAGCTAGTTTGGAGGATGATAGCAATACATTAATATATTTTTCTTCATCTCACGGTTCTGAGAGTTTCTCCTTTGTGGTGTAGGAAATGGCTCTTTTATGCAGCAAGGAGCTACTAGTTATTTGCTTTTTATTTGCTATCAGGTCTCTGTTCTATTAAAATGTTTCTTCCCTGTTGAAAGCTCACACACTTTTCCAATTGGCGTGTGCATTCAGCCCATAATAATTATGCACATACTTTCATATATGGAATTAATATATCTGTGTTATAATTTAATGGGTACCCAACGTTTTGTATTAGAAATGAACACTACGATAGTCTGTGATATATGAAAATTCTTTAGGTAATGAAATGTGGTATATTATTAATGTAAATCTAAATGGTATTCGTTTAATCTTAAAGCTTAATCTTGATGGGTTGATTTGTATTAGCAATAAAAGCATGTTTAAGTAAAAGCTGAAATGTATGTATGTTGTGAACTGAACAGATATAGCTCAATCACAGGCTAGGCCCTGTGCTTTGAAATCCCATTTCAGCTTGAAGTTAACACTTGCTTCATTCCATTACTGAACCAAGAAGAAAAACTTCATGTCCCTCTGTTGCCTTGAATCTGCTTAAATCTTGGTGTCAGCTGCTTGTCACGATTCGGGTTCATGACCTGTTGAACAATTTAAAAGCTAATCCAAAAATGAGTGAAAACTCAGTATTTTTACAGCGACAGTTTGTGGCATGTTGTGTTTGTGGCATACTGACATTATGGAGAGCTGCTTGTTTAATGGTAAGCTGCAAAAAGAAGGGAACAGTTTGACCGTCTCTTGTGCCTGTGCTTGGGATGTCTGGCATTACCTATCAGACACTTCCTGGGATGCAGAGCTGAGGGATGACGGGACAGGACAGGGCCCAGCAACTCGCTCTGCCTTCAAAAGTGGCCCCGCTGATAGGCTTTGTGCTAATTATCGTAGCACTTTGTGTTAATTAGCTCAGTGTTTCAGTATTCCTGTGTGTGGGGGGGGTAGGGTGCTGGTGTGTTTTTGGAGTGAACTTGATGCCATGAAGCCCATAAACTCATGTAAATTAATGAGTATGCATAATATGAGAGATAATTTAAATGTTGATGTAGGTAAATTTGTTTAGAGGGTATCCTACTAATGAGAAGATTGAAATTAAAATAGCTGATAATTAAGCTAGCATCCTGAAATGCATACATGCATTTGTTCATTTCTAATCTGTGGGTTTTGTGAACAGATTTTTTTTTTTTAAAGGATTTCACAGTAATTTAAGAAGATTAAAAAAAAAGTTAAATATATTTGCAGAATACACCTGTTCTCTTTAATTATATTCAGAGAATAGGTTCCATAAGATCAACAAGTTAGATTTTATATATGTTGTAAAGTTTGGAATTCAAATTGAGAAAGGATTGAACCACTTGCTTTCTGTTGGTTGGTTTGAAATCTATAAAGCTGATTAAAATTGTCTGACATTTGTGGGAGATTTTCTTAAATGTTACTCTGCTCACTTCTGCTTCCACCAAAAATAGATTCTTTTGTTGCATTGTGAAGGGCTGAGGGCGGCCTGTCACAGGCTAGGGAACTTTCCAGAATTGCCAAACTCTGACATTCATCACTCCTGTTGCATAGCTGGGGCTTTTTCCATTGCCCGGCTGTCTGTGTCCTGGTGCGGGACTGGGCACAGGATCTGGTGGGAGTGGTTGTTATCCAAGTGGTGGGGTGAGGAGGGTGTGATATTTCCATGTAATTCCCAGAATTAAGGCACGGAGTGTTTGCATTAGCTGTTTTTAGACACGTGCTTCAGTGCAATGCGTTCAAGAGCTACACTTGGGAGAAAGGGACGCATTGCTCCTGCCGCACGAAGCAAGAAAAGCTTCTGACAGCGACGTTTCCAAATGTTTGCTCAAAATAGCATCTCGCCCGGCCAGTTGCTTGATGCCCCCTGACATATGCTGTGCGAAGTGTCCTTGCCAGCTCCCCGCAGTTGTTCTGCTCCTCTGATTTCCCATTATCTGTTTACGGTTAAACAAAGGCCCAGCTCCAGGAGCACTCCAGGCTGCGCCTTCCGAACTGCCCCTCTGAAAATAAAGCCAGCCAGAGAAACAGCATTTGTCGTGCGGGGAAGTACAGCCGGGTGCTGCGAGATAGCACATCTCACCAGCAGACACATATCACATACTGATTGACATAAAAACAGCCATTATCCTGAGGCTACAAAAGCACGAAGTTTTCCTGTAGAAATCTTGTCTGCTTTCCAAATTTCAAAGAAAGAATTTGTTGAGATAGTGAACTAGTTTTATTAGCTTTCTATTCAGCCTTATTACCTAATATTAAAAATGTGTTTATCAACGTGGCACATAAAAGTATTGCAAACTTCAGGCTGGTAGTGCTTAAACGTTACATGGAGCTTTCTTTAGTTAGAGCAGTTGTCTGCCCTCGGCTTCCTCACCTGCAGCCCTCGCTCCGTGAGCACCTCATCTGAGAGCTGTGCGAAAGCCGGGGGCCCAACAAACCCAGGCATCTCCAGCATAGGATATTTTAGGCTGTTTTTCATTAGCGAAGGGTCCTTTATTGCCGGTATCGCAAAAGCCCCAGTGTGATGTCCCGGAGGGGACAGTGGCGCTGGATGTGGGCCGGCTGCTCTGCTCACTGTGGTGCCCTCGGAGCTGAAGGGCATGAGAAAAAAGGACTCGAGCTGCAGACACCTTAGCTGCAGGTGCCAGCCAGGAAGAAGCCTCAGAAGCCTTAGCTTTAGACTATTAAAAGCAATGTTTTTTTTTTTTTTTCCCCCTAAAATGGAAAAAAAAGAACCTTTGATAGCTGAATCACCTCCTGACAGCAGATGTCTGCACCATTGTGTTTTTCTGCTGCAATCTGGTAGTTGCTTTCTGGCATTGAAGGGAAAAACCTTTGGTGAACAGAAACTTTGGGCTGCTTCTCAGCGCTCTGAACACTTTAATACAATGGTATTGCCTGGGTAATGTCCCAAAGGCTGCTCCCTGGCGGGAGGTGGGGAATGCTTTGTGTGCCTGCGGGAGGAGACTTCAGATTACGCTGGCACGGATCTGCAACCCCTCCTGCGTAACAGAGGTGCCACCTTCCCTTTGGCACTGATCTGCTGCTGCCTGCAGTAAATATAAACTGTGCCTCACAGTTTTGTTAGTAATTGCAGGTTATCTGCATAACTGAAACTCTAAGCATAATCATGTTTAACATGTTTGAAAAAAGATTATTAGGTCTTATTGTATTATTGGACGCTATAATTGGATTCCTCCTGCCTCCTCACTCTTTTTCATTTTTCACTTTTTCCTTTTTTTTTTTTCTTCAATATTACATTTTACATTTAATCTTCCAGAGTTCGGTCATTACTTGAGCTTTCTAGAAGATACCTTCTCGTGTGTGAAGATGTCCCTTTCCAGCGCGCTGTGCAGCTCCGCTGGCTCGCGCCTGCCCTTCTCCAAGCCTTCCTAAGAGGCGATATGTGCTGGTTCTCAACATTGTGCATTCAGTTAAGTAGCCTTCTTCCCATCTCAAAGATTTAATTACCTTCATTGCCTCCCCATCTACTTTCAACAAGCTTATTTTACTAGTCTGTCTCTATAAAGTTGATCATAAATCGTCAAGGGTGTTAAGTCTTTGTCAGCCTTAGAGGGGCACCGAGTGGTATCAGTTGGGAGATTACACGTGATACCCAACTGCGAGGCTAGGGGTGGGATCCTGCGTGTTCCTGGGTGCCAGGGCAGGGATCCCACCTGGCTTTGGTGCTTACCAGCCGTGCAGCTGGCAGCAGCTGGGGCAGGTTGGGGCCAGCCCGTCGGCTCCGTGCCGAACCAGGCAGCCGTGGCTCTGTGGTGCCGTGTGCCAGCGCCTTGCCGGCGGCGGGGCGGCCCGGCGCCCACGCGGCAGTGCCGCCCGTGCCGTGGGCTCGTGGGCCGGCCCGCGCTGCCTCGCGGCCCCTGGAGGTGGCCAGCTTGTTAGTCCAATTCGATGCTGTGCTGTTCAGCGCCGCTGCACGCCGTGCCCGTCCGCCCTTGGCTGCGCGCGCTGCACCGAACACGGACGCGCCTCCCTGCCGTCCCGGTCCCGGTTCTTTGCGGGCTCCGTGCTCCCGTTCCCACAGGTACCCCTCCTGTTTCTTTGTGACCTCTTTCGGGGGCTGGTCTTTGTTTCCTGTGTGCCTGTTTCTGTCCTCTGAACCGAAGCACAGAAATGGCTTGTGCCTTCCCAGGGCTGCTGGCGGTGGCTGCTGAGCGCGGGTGCGCGAAGCCGCCCTCCCTGCACACCCGCGGCCCCGCTGGGCAGCGAGGGGCCCTGGCAGAGCACTGGCCTCGGGGTCACCCGCCCGCCTCCCTCCATCCA
This sequence comes from Nothoprocta perdicaria, assembly GCF_003342845.1. NCBI lineage: Eukaryota > Metazoa > Chordata > Aves > Tinamiformes > Tinamidae > Nothoprocta > Nothoprocta perdicaria. The sequence continues at coordinate 1,051,292 of NW_020454894.1, read as the reverse complement.
AACCCTTACTCCAGCTCTGTGCTCCTGTGCTCTCTCACTGCGCCGCTTTCCACATGCGCTTGATGGCAATGGAGAGCAACCTTGAAGCTGGGTCGTTTCCTCTTTGCACATGTACAGCAGCTCCAGGTATTTCTTTTCATTTTGTTTTGCATTTTTTCTTGTGTCTGATTTGACTCATAACAAATAACATTAAAGCATATGGGACATGAAGTGCTGCTGCAGACTTGCCCTGTTTGAGTGCGATGCAGTCACAACCGCTTGCATCAGCCACCCGAACGTTCAGTTCTGCGTGAGTTCGGCTGCTCTGTTCTCTGAACACTGAATCTGTTTCTGCGTTTCCATTTCCTTCAGTCAAGGTAGGAAAATGCCACAAAACCTAAATGCTGTTGCCAGTGTATGTATTTCCTCCCTTACTCCTGCCAAAGTCCCTGAGTCCTTAAAAGGCTGTTCTTAAATGCTCCTTATATACAGAGAGCTGCTTGTTACTCAGCATTCTTGGCCCTGCGTGCTTTACTTGCATAAAGGCTAGGAATTAAGTCTTGTTTCAAACTGAATGCCATTTGACGCTGAAGTGTGATTTCCTGTGACGTAGGTGGTGTGGTGTTTTGTCCTGCCCGTGGTTGTCTCTGCTCCGGGTTTTTTCCCAGCACGGTTCTGGGCCCTTCGCACTGCAAAGGTGCCATCCGTCCCTTTCTCGCTCGGAGCACAGACTGAAATGGACCACGTGTTGTTGAGGTTCAAAGCAGAAACCTTCCATTTGTTACCTTGCTAATGCAACCTGGAACAACTGCATCTCTCGTCACTTGTGGTGTTTTGGATTCTGTTTTTCTGCTAGAGGTGTAGCACCTAGCTTCCTTAAACACCCTCATGTTACCTGAGTATACTTTTGTTTTGGGGGGAGTGAGTGTTATTTACTTATTTGCCATGTGCCTTGCGTCTGGAAATAGCCATTTTTGCTCTCTTAAGACCAATGCAGCTGATGATAAACCAAGAACATCTTTCTAAAATACTCCTTTTCAAGATAACTTAGAAGGGAACTTTTGTTATTTGGTTTGATTTGCTCTTTCCTGTGCTACTAAAGTAGAAATTATCGTGATTTCACCACCCTGAGAAGATGCATGTCGAACTCATAAGTGAGTTAGTCACATCTGTGACAGCAAGACTTCAGTTCTGTGACACTTGCTAAATGTCAGCGTCTCATGCCTACCCAGCTGCAGCTGCTGCACTAATTCAATTCAAACCTCTGCATTCCAGGCACTCCGGGCTTTGCCCGGCCTCACCCTGAGCTTAATTGTGAGCCATAAACCTGTCCCGGCAAATTCTGAGTCGCTTCCTCGGCTAGGTGGGGCTGCAGCGACTGCGCTGCGTTGACCGCAACAGCGCAAAGTTGGTCATTGCCTGAAACGTGGCAGCGTGGCGATGGAGCACGACACCATTTGTTCAGCTCATCATTAAATCTAAGGTGGATGCTTTAGGGCAGGAATGAACAGCCAAAAAAGCGCTCGTTTTGAAGAAAGTATTTGAATTCTGCTGTCAACACTGAAATTAGAGAAACATTTTAGCACTTGGAGCAGGCTGCAAGGAGAAGTATTTAAAATACTTTATTTGTGCTGATAATACAAAAACGTAGGAAGCGGCATTTACTTTTGCTGCAGCTTTCCTATTTAGAAGTAAATGAAGTTTGAATGAAGAAAAGGACTGTTTTTGTTGTTGTTTTCTGTCTATACTGACTGCAGTGTGTTCCTTTGGGAACGCACGAGGGAGAGGCCGTACGTTCTGCGAGGAGCAGATCGTGTCTCTGGAGCAGGGAAGCCTGCAAGCGCCCCACGGCAGGGTTAGTGCTGCCGGAGTAGTTTGTCTGGGGAGAGCGATGGGGCTGCACAGAAGGCTGAATCCTGTCGGAGCCAGAGTGGTGTCCTGGCCAGCGGAGTGCTGCCTGAGTTGGGCTGGTCACACGCTCATTGTGCTTTGAACCTCAGTTTGAGTTTTCAATAGGAATTAAAACTAAGCTGGCAATAGCATAAGGAAGCTTAAATCACAGTGTCATAGTGGAGGAAATTCAGTGTTGAATAAGAAGCAGTGAGGCATGGCAGCGCTCGGTGCGGGTGCTTGACGTGCTGGGGATGCAGCTGACTACGTACATGTCAGTGCCTGCTCAGCTTGAGGGCACGTGGGATAACTGCACAGTCACTCTGCAGGCCCCAGCGGGTCTGCACTGTGCCCCTGCCGGCGACGCTGCTGCCCGCGGGCCCCGCAGTGCTTCCACACCAGTGCTTAGCCAAAAGGGTAAGAGATATTGTCGCTTACAGCTTGTTGTTGCTTAGCCCCAAAGCTTGTCCGGAAAGAGACTTAGAAGCCTGTAATCGGGCCCAGTGTTCCCACCACGGAAAGGTGGCCCTAGGTATGTCGTATGGACAAGACATATACACATTGTGGGTATATTCAAGGCCAGATTTTCAAATATTTCAGTAATTGGAGGGGAAAAAAAATATAATTTCAGTGCCCCAGAACTACCAAATGGACATACTCGGAATCTTCTTCCTACGTAGAGGAAATATGAAAAGTATATGATGCTCGACCCTCAAAACAGCCCAAATTCTTGAGTGTGTGACAGAAGGTAAATGCTGACCTGAGAGAACAGGTGACATGGCAGGTAATATGAAGGAAAACCAGGGGGGTGTCGTGTTCCCAGCTCTCAGTGTGTGCCGGCGTGTGCCCCTGCACCGGCCGATGTCTCTGCTCAAGCTGCTCGCCTGGGGACAGGTCCCCGTGCCGGCGCTGGAGGAAGCTGTGGCCGAGTCCTCAGCAGAGCTGCTGTGAGCTGGGGGACACTGGGTTGCGCTGGGAAGGCGCCAAGGCAAACAAGCCTGAAGAAGAAGAAGAACGCAGACTATAGCTAAATATTTGTTTAAATTATTAACAACCCTGTGTTCTTAGTACAAACATATAAACATTTACAAACATGTCCTGACTGGGGATTGCTGGTCGAAATGGGGTATTCGAGCTATTTAAGAATGCTGCTTTATTAGTAGTAAAATTTGTCTCTCTTTTTTTTTTAAGTTAAAATTCCAGATGCAACTGCTCAACTGCTAGGCGTGCTGCGGCAGCCTGTGTCCCTTGCCCATTTAGCGAGTGGCAGCTGGGACTGCCAGTGAGTTTGGGGTCCTGTGTCCCACGACGGTGCCTTCCCGGGAAGGAGGCGCTTGTGGGGACTGTGCCGGTCCCGTCCCCATCCCCGGCAGCTCGGGACCAGCCCAGCTGCCCCATCAGTGCTGACTGGAATCTGAGGGGAAGCGAGGCCTGTTACTTAGACGTCGAGGTTTGCTCGGGGTGTGCAAACACGTAATTTTAAAGCAGGGGCATGTCAGACCCGTAAATGAAGCCGTGGGGTTCCTGGGTGCACGAGAGGCGAGGGCCGGGGCCAGGGAGCAGCCTGCTGGTCGGGGGCTCTTCGCTGGCTGGGGCAGCACCGGGAGGTTTCCCCGGCGTGGGCGGCAGCCGCAGTCAGGCCAGGGCCGGCAGCCTTCGCGCGGGAAGACGGTTCCTCTGCGCCGCCATCCGCCCTGGAGCGCGGGAGACGCACAGCCGGCCACGTGCTCGGGTTCCACCGTTACCTCCCGTGGGGCACAGGGCACTTTTATTACAGAGCTCTCCCATTTCCTGGGGCCTCCTCGCAGGAGCAAGCTCAGATGAAAGAACTTCCCCTGGTCTGAACCTGTGCTTGAAATGCAGAATCAGGATCTTGCTGTAGCTTGGATGGAAGCAGGGAAGCGGGAATCAACAGAACAAATGGTGAGATAGTAAGAGCAGAGGTCTCTAGAATTACAGAACATCACTGCAGTGCAGCCCCGCACGAGACGTCCCCGCGAGCACAGCCCTCCACAAAGGGGCAGCTCCTGGCCACGTGTCACTGCGCTCACCAGCAGCCCTGCTGCACCCTGACCTGCACAGCCCCCTGTGTCCCCGAGCTCCTCAGCCCCCCAGCTCTTTCCTTTTAGCATTTGTTGAGGAAACCAGGTTTGGAGGGATTAAAGAGCTGGAGGACTGTGCCGAATCCAGCTGCTGCACATTAAACAATGGGATAAAAAGGTCATTTGTGATGAGCTGCTTTAACTGGAAAGACTGTGGATTTCATTTTCCAGGCAGGCGGAAAGCGCGCTGGGCGTCCCTGCATGCATTCCTGGGCAGCTAGCACCTCCCTGTGTGCAGCAGCCTCGGGCGAGCCTGGCTGCCTGGCTGCTACGGCTTGGTGAGCCTCGTTTCCCAAGGAAGGACAGTTCCCTGGGGAGCAGCGCACGGAAGTCGCTGCAGAGCCTGTGACGTCCTTCCCTCGCACCTGGCTCCGGAGCAAGGTCCTGCCTGGGACACATGGGGCATGTCCCAGGCTGCCAGGGCCTCGCAGAGATGAGTCTGTCCCATGGCTATTAACTCATTTCAAGGTGTTTGTTGGTGGAAGAACCAGAGGGACACGAGCGGTGGCTTTGGTTTCGCTATAGCCCTGGAATCGTTCTGAGCCACTTCCAGGTCGGTGGTTTGATCCTGGTGATGTCTCTAATTTCTAAACTTGTTCATTTCTAAACCTGTGGAAGTTGAAGATCTTCCCCCCAAAATGCAGCAGGGCAGCCCGAGAGTTGGCAGTGCTGGATCTCGCTGCCTGCTGAGCCGCGCAGAGCCGGCTGCTCTCTGAGGCGGGCGCGGAGCCGGGCTGCGTCCTGCAGCCTCCGCCGACCGGTCACCAGCCTCCGCCAGCCTCCATCCTGTGGCCTCCACCGGCCTCCGTGCCTGGCCTCCATCCTGTGGCCTCCACCGGCCTCCGTGCCTGGCCTCCATCCTGTGGCCTCCACCGGCCTCCGTGCCTGGCCTTCTCCAGCCTCCATCCCTGGCCTCTACCGGCCTCCCCGGGCGCGGAGCAGCGAGTGCTTTGGCTGGGGTTGGAGCAGGCCAGTGCTTTGCCTTGCCCTTGGGCTGCGGGTTACTCTTTCCTCCCTCCTACAGCTGAAGAGCAGGGCGAAGGCGCTCGTAGTGGAGAGTTCAAGTACCTGACGCTCAGTGCCCCTTAACTGGAGGAGAACTGGAAAGGGCCGAGTGCGAGGGGGGGTCAGGCAGGCTTTGGCTTTTGCAGTCTTCTCAGCCGTGTTGCTGAGACGCAGGGTGCCCAGGTGCGGTGCAGGAGCCGCGCGGACGGGGCCCGGGCGCTCGGCGCCTCTCGCCCTGCTCGGCGCCGCGGGCCGGGGCGCTGCGGGGCCGCCGGGTGGCACTCGCGGCCCCGCTGCAGCGCGGGCTGCGAGCGGCGCCGCCGGCTCGGCCGCAGGGCCCTGCGCCTGGCGACCTCCACGGCGGCAGGGATGTTTTGCGGTCTGCATGCTGCGGTTATCCCGTGTGACGGTCACCAGCGCTCGGGGTCCGCGTTCCGAGCTGCCCTAGCTCCAGGCAGGAGGAGTTCCCGTGCTCAGCGGGAGCCAGCGCAGGAAATAGCAGCTACCTGCACACGCAGGGATCGGCGGATCAATGAGCAGCATTTTTTGGTCTTTATTAGCCACATTCTTTACAGGAGCTTTACAAAGGTCAAAATATTGAAATTGGATGAAGTGAAAATGGCAAAGTGTTTTTTTTTTATCTATTTCTGAAAAATCCAAGTACACTGTTATTGTAATTGGTCAGCTAATACCCGCTTACCTATTGACAAGCACTGCTGCTAACAAGCTGAACTTTGCAAGGCCCGTTAATTAGACCTAGCAACAGCTTTAAATGAGAGACATCCATTTGTTTTCACTGTGGGGAAGATCAAATCCCAGACTAATTATACCTAAAAAGGGGAGAATTCAGTAAATTGCCCACGTTTAATAAACTGGAGGACGGGCAGTGAACTTTGCAAGCACGCTGCGGAGTGAGGCAGGGACGTGGCCCAGGCTCGGGCTGCTCGCAGGGCAGCTCCAGGGGCGCTGTTAGCGGCGACTTCTCATCTGCCCGCTCGCCGCCGCCTTGCCGGTGTGGCCAGCGCGTGCCGGGGCCAACGTGCCTGCGTTCTCAGCGCGCGTCCTGGCTTCCCGGGCCCTCTGCCCAGCACTGCCGGGAGGAGTCCCGCGTGTTGAGGTCTCATGTGTTGGGGTCCCATGTGTGCAGCCTCCATGTGTCGGGGTCTCGTGGAAAGGCTGCAGCCTGCATGTGTCGAGGTGTCGTGCAAAGGCTGCAACCTCCACATGTGAGGGTCTTGTGCAAAGGCTACAGCCTCCACGTATCGGGGTGTCGTGCAAAGGCTGCAGCCTCTGCAGCCTCTCGCTGCATTGGAACGCAAGCCGTCCCCCTGCGGCTCTGTGTGCGTCCCCTGCGAACGGGCCCCGTGGCACTCGGCAGCAGCAGCAGCAGCTTTTAGTGTTTGCTCATTGTGCTGCAAACAGCAGTATGAGCAGTCTGGTTGAGGAAAAAAAAATCTTTACATTATTTTTCTAATTACTAATTTACAAAGTTATTTCAGCTTGGAAAGGAAAAAAAAATAAAAATAAACTGGTTCTAGCACTTCAAATAAAGCAGTCAAGGAATGATTAGTCTCCCCCACGCATCTGTAATGAAATATTAATTTGATAAAAGCTTTAATAGGGATTTTTAGAGCAGTTTTTCTCCTTCTAGATAACATGTTAACTGGAGGCTCTTCTCTCCCATCTCTGTAAGAGAGCACGTGATAATGCAGCTCTCCTCGCCATGGTGGTTTCCCGCTGGGCTCGGCCGGGATTTGGGCGGAATTAGGAAAGAATAGGGAGCAGAGGGAGGAGGGCAGTGGGTGGGCGCGACGCGAGCGCGGGGCGCGCGGGCGATGGGAGCGGGCCGGGCGCTGGCGGGACAGCCCCGGCGTGGGAGAGGTGCCAGCACCTCCCTGTCCGCTCCCTTGGGACACTGAGCCCCGTACTGCCCCGAGCTGCACATTCCTCCCTGTCCTTGTCCCTGCTTTTCTTTTTGCCCTTCTCCAGGCTCCAGAGTGCCTAGGATAAAAATATCCACGCCCTTTGAGGTAAGTTAGTGGCCATGATTTAGGCAGACGTACCAACCAGTACTTTACTGTAACACAACTCTACATTTTTTCTCTTTTTCTCTTCCAACTCTGTGATGCTGTCAGATGAGTCAACGGAGGCTCTCTAGAATGATTTATTCTTTTGCAGTTCTGTAATTTATTGCACGTCACTGCATACGTACTTGATTTCAGAGGGCTTTTTCTTTTCCTCATACAATGTTCTCCAGTCGGGGTGTTTCCTGCCACAGCAGTTTTTTTGTTTCAGTGTGCGGCCACAGGGTCTTTGGTGAAGTGAGCAGCCCCTACAGAGTCCCGGGGCTCTGCGGCAGAGGTGCTGCTGACCCTACAGAAAAGCAGCGGTTGCCTCTTGGGGACATCCGTGGTGGTGGGGACAATGTCAGCCCCTCGGGAGCGGGAGCAGCTGCCGGGCCAGGGTGGGAGCGGGGACACAGGGCACATTCCAGCCACTGCTCTGGCTTCAGCTGCTGAACCAGCCAGGTAGAAAGGGCGAAATCTGCCCCGTTTATTGCTCCTTGTGAAGATGCATGAGGGCAGCCATGCACTTTTCATGCATTTTCACTCTTTGTGCATTCACATAAGTACTTGAGGCTGGTGTTTTCGGCTCTGTTTTATGTTCTGGTGTTCTGATATTTCCTTGGTCTTGGAGAACTAGATAAATGGGAGGTTTCTGTTGGAGCATGTACGGCAATTTAATACCTTGTACCTACTGCGGTTAATTTAGTGATATATTCAGCAATCAAAGGTTCCTGCACGCCATGTAGCAATCTGCCATTTCAACGGTAATTAAAGATTCTTTCCTTATTTACAGAGCACATTTCCTCGCGTTGCACTTGGGTGTTTTGCTAGAATGGTTGGGTTGCTGGCGTTGCGCATGGAGAGCTGCGTTGGGAGGCTTCCCGGGAGGCTTCCCGGGCGCGTTGCCCGCTCTGCCGGCGCCCGCGGGGCTCCCGTGTCGCTGTGCGTGAGGAGGCCGCCGCGCGGGGCACGGGGCTGCAGCGGGCGCTGCCGCGGCTGCGGGGCGCACGGCGCCTTGGAGCGGCCTCAACGCCGCCGGCCTCTGCGGGCGGGGAGGTCTTGGAGACAAACGTGAGAAGGGTGCAGCAAGCACGAAGCGTCCCCTCGTCCCCTCGCACGTGGTGACACTGCGAGAGCCCGGCACGGCAGCCCTGGCGCCAGGCGCCTCCTCGGGGGCTGCAGCGCTGCAAGGTGTGACAGGGTCCCCGCTGCGCGGGCAGGCAGGAGCCGCCGAGGGGATGGGGAGGAAGGAGCGGGCGGCCGCGGAGCGCTGCGGGGCGCAGCCTTGTGACGGCGCGGGGAGCTGCTGCTGCTGTGCGCGGCCTTGCCGGGCTGCACAGAGCCCATCCGGAGCCGCCCGGCAGCGCCGCCACGCGCCCTGCCGCCAGCACGGCTCTGCGAGGATGGAGGTCTGCATCCTTCCTCCCACTGAGGGGGCCCTCAGCAAGCGTTTGCAGGCTCTCGTGCTGCAGAGAGAGTGGCCTGGAGCGTCGCCCGTGCCCACAATGCGCTCCTGGCAATTGCACAGCTTGGTGCAGGTGCCCCGGTGCTGCATTTCCAAGCCCGTGCCTTTTGCAGCCCTGTACTCTGGCACAAGTTGCACAATTTATCCCCATCAAGCCATATTGAAGCGTGTTTTCCCCTCATGCTTTTGCATTCTACAAAAGCACTTCAGTATCACTGTTTACTCTTTTGGAGACAAAAATCAATATTTGGTAGATGTAACTACGAGGAGGGATAGAGGTGCTGTCAGTGGCATAGAGCATGAAAAATAATCCTCCAGCTTAATAAGAGCACAGAGGAGATGCAAACGAGCTGCCCTGAAAGAACCCATCCCAGATCATGAATTCCATAATAAATACGGAGCTTCCCGAGCTGGCTTGGACTCAGCTGATGAGCTGCTACGGGGCATCGGCCTGAGATTTGCGGGAAGAGGGAGCTGCTCGTGTTGCGCTCGCCCCGTCCCGCCCGTGCCATGGGCGCCGTGCCGGCTGCGGGAGGGTGCAGGAGGAGCTTCCTGCTTCCTCATCGCTCTGGATTAATCGTGGCTCTCCCGCTTGGATGTTCAGGCGGCAGGGCTGAGTTCCCGCAGAAAGCAGGGGAATCTGCAGCTTTTCAAGTGGGAAGACACGAGGGGTCTCGTGTGAAGCAGGGGGGTTTGGGTGGCGTGACCCTGGAAGGGCCCAGAGCTCTGCTCCGCGGCGCTGCCCCAGGCAGCACACACGGCACTAACGGGGCTGGAGGCTGCGCGTGCTCCAGCTCGAGCGCGCTGGACTGCACGAACACACCTTGGTTCTGCGTTAAGAAAAGCCTGGCAAGCAGAGGAGCACGGGCATAGGCCGGCCTGCCTGCAGCTCCTCCCATGGGCCCCGGGAAACAAATAGGGCATGATATAAGACAAAATAGCTTGGCTTATTTTCCTCCCTAGACACCTTAGTTTGCATTTTTTTCCTGGTATATAACAAATAATTAGCGTGTCCTCTTTCCTTTATGCCTTCCACCCTTTAACAGAGCAAGCCAGGCAAAAGGAGGCAGTTGGCACGTGTATATCTACACAAGCTCTAAAACTGCTGAATGCAGCGGGCTCATTAGACCTGCTGTAGCCACCAGAGATCACAACGGGGAATATGCAGAGCACAGATATTTTGTGCAGAAATTCCTTTTCCTAAAAGTAAGCCAAGCGCTCTGGTTGGAAGGGCAGAGAGGCTGCCCGCGAGCGGGAGGCCGCGGTGCGCGGGCTGAGCTGCGTGTGCCGGCGGCGCTCACGGGCGCGCGCACGGCTGGCGGGTAGCGCCCGCCTGTGTGAGCTCGTGTCTGGGCTTGCTCCCAGACGACCCGCTGCTGCGGGCGCCATGGCGTTGGTGCTCATAGGACCTCTGTTGAATGAATCCTGCCCTTCTGTACCCAAGGTAGGAGCACAGAATGGACTACACGCGTGTGTTGCCTTCTCCTTGCCTGGTGTGACTTGCCAGGCAAGCATGTGGTAAGTGGGTTCACTTTATGTGTTAAAGGCAGCAGTGTGGTGGTGGCAGGCATCAAAACGTGAGCGTGTCCCAGCCGTGTTGCTGGAGGGCTGCTGCTGATGCACTGCAGGCTTGACCGTGCGTGTGTGTGCGTGTTCCTAAAGGTGCTGGGCCGGCCAGGGCTGTCGTGGCTGCTAGAGCAGATCAGCACAGCGCGGGGCAGCGCGATGGCTCGGGCAGAGCCGCCTGAGCCAGCCAGTCCTGCACGCATGGAATGGTTCAGGTTGGAAGGGACGTGTCCTCACTGGGGAGGTGATGCTGCCTGGTGAGCTGTGCTGGTGCCGCGGATGGCAGAGCACCGAGGAGCGCGTGAGCGCAGTGCGAGGAACGTGTGAGCATGGCGTGAGGAACACGTGTGTGCAGCATGAGGAACACGTGAGCGCGGTGCGAGGAACACGTGAGCGCAGCGCAGGCAGCACCAGCGCGGCGCAGGCACCACTGCCCAGCGGCATCCGTGTGCCCGCATGGCCCTGCAGCTGCAAGTGCCTCACATGCACACCTGCATACACACACACGTACATACATACCAGCATACATACATACATACCTGCATGCACACACATACACACCTCCATGCACACACACATATGTACATACCTGCATAGACACACAGATACATACCTGCACACACACACGTACATACCTGCACACACACACACATACACACACCTGCATACACATACGTACCTGCATATATACCGGCATACACACCTGCATAGGCACACACACACCCCCCTACACTCATACACACATACACACACATGCACACACACACTCATGCACACACACACTTTGCTTCTGCAAGCAAAGGCTCCCTCGGTGTCCGAGCTCCCCTTCCTGCTGCCCCCTCAGCAGCGGCTCCCGAGCAGCCGCAGCCTGGTGCACCTGGGATGTGCCCGTGTTTCAGCCTCTCTGCAGAGCTGCGTTTTACCACACAGCTCTGCTCCTCGGAACAGAGCTTCCTCATCAGTGCTGAGCAAGACAGCTCAAGTTTAGCAATGTGGCCGAGTGTCCATCTGTTCAAAGAGAGCCTTGTAGTGATGCTCCTCTGCAGGAAATAAAAACCTGGCAACTGGGCGTTCTCTTCTTTCCCCGAGCTTCCTGGAATACTTGGCTTCTGGAGGTAGAAAAGGGGCTTTTTCCAGAGCAATCCTTCTGACGCAGTGTGCTTGTTTGTGCTTTGGATGCAGAAACAACCTGACTTTCTGGACAGCGCGCTGTGCTCGCTGCTCCTGCCGCCGCCGAGCCGCCGGGCCCCTGGCTGCTCCTTGCCTTCCCTTGCCAGTGTTGCCATGCTTGCTTCGCGTCCAGTTTTGCTGTGCAAAATATTTGTTTACTTCTTGTAAATAGGGCTTTGACTGTGTTATGCTGGGATTAAGCTGCTAAACTGAAATATGGCACGTTACCAGCAGCTCGTGTAGCAGCAGCAGCAGCAGCGTGGCACAGCGTGCAGAATGCCAGGCAAGTGTGGGCAGCAGTTTCAGCTTGGAGGAAGGAGCAATTTCCTCTCTGATGGTCCAGGAAGATCACCCTGAGCTCAGGAGTGAGAACCTTATCTTCCTTCAGATTTATTTAAGGGCCTGCATTTATTTCACATCTTATCTTTAAACCTGGTTAAATTGCAAATCAAGGAACTGAGCAAAATGGTAAATATTTAACTCGGCTGAACCTGAACCATTGAACACAGGCTCAAGGAAAACTTTAAAAAGGGATTCTTCCCCCTTCTCCCTATGATACACTATTTTATCATTGAAATGTTGAGTGCTAAATTGTATGAGTGCTCTTCTAACTCTTATCCCACAAATACCTGTGGGAGCAAGGTTCAAACAATGTTAGTTTCCTCAGGCTGGATTTCGGCACTGCTAGTGATGGGTGTGTGTTGTACGCAATGCCTCCGGTTAACGGGCAGCTCTGCTTGGTACCTCGGGTTGAAAAACACATTGCGTCTTTCAGCAAGTGAGATGTGCTCTGAGAAACAGAGCTGGTTTCACGTGGGGCCCCATGGAGCCAGCAGAAAGGCTCCCGCTGCTGTAATCTGCTGCTGGATGGGTCTGTGTGAGGAGGGTCTGTGTGAGGAGGAGGAGCAGTGTCGAGGCAGGCTCTTCTGAGCGCCTCATCATCGAGAGTGACTGTGGGTAAGGAATGAAACCCACAGGAGCGCCTGGCTGTGGACCTGCTGCCAGAGCCCTGCAGAGCCTGGAGCCGGCACGAGGTGCCCGGCACCCGCAGGAGCGCCCGGCCCCCGGCCTGGCTGCCGGAGCCCGGCAGAGCTCGGAGCTGGTGAGTGGTGCCCAGCATCCGCAGGAGCGCCTGGCTCCTGGCCTGGCGGCTGCTCCTCATCCCATGGGAGGCTGCCGTGCCCGGTGCTGCTGGGAGGATGTGGCTCTGCAGCCTCCTGCGGGCTCCTCCTCGTCAGGGCCAGGTGAGGAGGAGCTAGCGGCTTGTGAAGCTCATGGAGAAGGAGAACAGATGGCCTGACTATGTGGGACTGCTGGAAATACTGAATAATGTTGGGCCGTGCTGTAGAGCAATTAAAGTTTAGCCTAGTGCAGCTGAACCAAAAATGATTACTATAGATGGGAAAAAGGAATAGTATTTTATTGTGCCACCAAATGGAGAAAGACTAACGCAGAATTTCACCAAGATGTCTCTAAAATGGCTTTCATCCTGAAAGGAAACACTAGCCAGTAAATGCCCTCTCGAATTCAAAGTGGTGTTAGGCAGATGTGTTCAGGAGATGGCATTTGCAGCATTTGGGAAGAGCTTGCAAGGTGCATTGGTGCTACCGGCCATGGCAATGTCCAGGCTTGTGCAAGGTGCATTTGTGATACCAGCTGTGTCCACGTGCACGGGTGTTCCCGGCCACCTGGTCCCACTCTGCAAAGCGGCTGCTGAGGAAGGTCCCATTTCTGCAGCGGGAAGAGCGGCCTTGGCAGCTCATACCTTCCCAGGGCTTTTTCTATTAAACATAAAACAAGCCAGAATAATACCCTTTCACGTGTTTAATCTCATAAAAGCAAAAGAAAGTGTACTGGAAAACCAAGTAACTGTCTTCCCATAAAGAAATTCCTAACAAGAAATTCATAGATAAAGGTCTCTCTAGCTGCTGTAATACAGCAAATGACAAATAATAAATCTAAATGAATAAATTTGCATGTATATTTATTTGAAGACAGTTTTGAAATATCCTGAAGCAAGTGTGTGTTGTGGAAAAGAGAAATTAAGGTGACATTGGCAATCAAAGTGGCAGCGTCCTTAGCGAAAGTGTCAAGTGCCAGGGGCAAAGCCAGAGATTCCTTCCGTGCTCCTGTGTGATGGAAACACAGACGTGAGCTCAGCGACATGTCAGGTGAGCGGGTGTCCCCGCCTGTCCTGGAGCAGGAATTCGGGGATTTGCTCTTGCTGGTGCCAGTATTGCTGCAGTTTCTCAGCTGGAGAGAATCAGCACGACCCTGGTGAGCTCCTTGCTGCAGTGTCTCACTGGGCTCCTGCCTCTTTTCCTTCCAAAGCAGTATTTGATGTAGCCTGTCGGGGCCGGGGCTGGGTCCCCTTCAAAATGAGGACATGGCTTTTCTGTGACCTCGGTCCCGGCTGCGGAGCTGAAGGGCCAGCACCTTGCAGGGACATGGCCGCGCAGCTCAGGGCTGCTCTTCAGAACACGCTCCCCTGAGTTTCAGCTCCTAAGTAACTGAATATTTACGGTGGTTTCAGTGGCAGGTCCCCTGCACAGCGGAGGATGGTCAGCCGGTTACACCTGGAGCGAGGCGGCTCCTGGAACAGCAGCAGCCAGCGGTACTGCCTGGTCTGCAGAGAGAAGTTCCTGAGGTCACTTTGATACTGGGGTTGGATTCTGGAGTATTTAACTGGCTCTTAGCAGGAGCTGCCTATACAGCCACGTTACATCTACACAGCTCTACAGCCTTGGTGCATCTGATACAAGAACCTCTGCCTCCTTCCAATAGCTTCTGTACTGCCTAGTAAATGACATCAAGCAGATTAATTACTTCCAGTAGCTCCAGGGTGCCATGCCTGTTCTGCTCCCCCTGATTTGCTCCCTTGTTGGTTCAGCCTGACTTCTTCACGGCTGCAGCACAGAATGGGCTGTGTGACAGTCTCCGGCTGTTTCTTAGGAAGCAGCGTTTCAGATGGTGGCAGTATAAGACGCTAAATGGAGCGGCCCCTTCTGCCCGAGGTCACTTCCCTGCTTGTGGCTCCATCCGCGCTCTCTGGAGCTCCTTTTCTGCACCCTGCATGGAGCAGCATCCGCCCCAGCACTGCCGCTGCGCGGGAAGCGGCCCCGGCTGTGGCGGTGCAGGGCGGGCAGGGGTCCCCGCTGAGTGGGGCTGGGGACACGAGAGCGGGGCCGGGGGCACGAGAGCGGGGCCAGGGTGCCGCGGACGCACAGGGGTGCCTGGCTCCCGCACAGCCAGGCCGCCCTCGCCCGCTCCCTGCTGCGCTGCGCGGTGGGAGCCGCGGGAGGCAGAACGCGCCAGCACGGCGCTAATGCCCGCGGAGCCGCTCCTGGTGGGGCTCGTGCCCCCTGGAAGGCTGCGCGCGCCCCACGCTCCGCGTTCGCTCTGCAGTACGACAGGGAGATTCAGGGAGACCTCGTGCGCCCAGGAGCACTGCGTTAACCCTCGTGAGCAAGGACTGATGTGCAGGTAAGCTAGCAAGGAGGCAGGGAAGCAGGGAAGCTGGCAGGCAGGCAGAGCGAGGCGTCTGCGGAGCCCTCCCTTAGCTCCTAGACCCCCACCCACGAGTAGCAGCTCCCTCCAGAGCCCCCGAGCCCTCCTCCTGACCACCACTCACCCTCCTATTTACCCCTAATGAAACTCCAGCTCCGATCTCTTAATGAGCCATCCTTATTAATATTCCTCTGCAAGTTATTTTTGCTGCAGTGTAGGAAAATCTCCATTTCGAGTCACGGCCGCCGTGGTCCCCACAGGCCCCGCGGTGGTTCAGGGCAGGAGGTCCCAGAGGATCCAGCAGCATCCCCAAATAAACACTGCTTTCCTCTAAACAGGTATCTACACTTTTTAAAGCAAATACCATCCCTTTTCCTTTCAGATTCGGATACCAGGGGCAGGTCAGTTTAGTTGTAGCAGATTTGTTTTTTGCTCACGACAACCATAAATGATGAGTTTTTGAAGAAAGGCTCCTACACCAGCGGTGTTGGCGCTGCTACCTGCACGGCGGTGGAGGGAGCAGGAGTGCTGCTCTGTTCCTAGACACACGCCAACCCGAGGGAGGAGGGAAGCAGGGGGAAAGAGGTTAAACTTGTGCTAAGAGGCTATTAGCTCGGGCCCTGCGCTTTGGCTCTCCGAGGCACACACGGAGGAGCAGAGCCGCAGGCAGCCCGGGCAGCCCTGGCCCGGTTTCAGCATCGCTCTTACTAAAGAATCAAAGGGGAAGTGGCCTTTTCAATAATCAGTCATGTCCGAGTAAACTTCGAGCACTGCAGAGCACTTCCAGCCCTGTGGGACTGCCCTGGGGCCATTAGGAAGTCCTCACAAAGCCAAGTTTGGGCTGTGGCCCCAGGATGTCCCTGCAGGAGCCTCCGCCCGGACACGTTCCGGCTAGTGGCAGTTCCAGTCGCCAGGGGATGACGAGAGCCGTGAGGAGCGGGGTGAGCGGCCACCCGTGTGGTGCCGACACTGGCAGGGCCGGTTCAAGGGACCCGGGGCACCGAGCCCCATCGAGTGTCCCAGCAGTGTCTGTGCAACACACTCGCACCAAAAAGCTGTTCGTACCCGCTTTCCTGCGCTGGGGCAGCACGGCGCCTATTCGAGATGTGGGTGCCCCCCAGGCCCTGTTTTGAGGGCTAAGTTGTTACTTGGGAGGTGCTGAGGACCCCTCAGTTTTACAACAGACACAGATTTGCAGGCGCAGTTTTACGTGCATCGCTTCAAGCAGCAATATCCTCTCCCAGCACCTAATGCTTGGCAGAGAAGGAAAACTAATGATCCACCGTAGAGCTAAGTGGTATCAGTGCCTCCTGATGTTGCTCCGCTCCACATGACTAATTATTCACTGCTGCCGGAGCAAGAGCACTGACTTCACAGGCTGGTGCTCAGAATAGGCGTGTGATTCACTAGATGCACATTGTGCCACCAAAGACGGAGCTAATTGCCACATTTCTGACACCTTTTCCTGCTCAGAGCGCAGATCCAGGCTTCCCACCGGCGCTGAGTCACGGCAGCGAAGCCGTCGCCCCGGTGGGTACCGTCACCGTGCCGCGAAAGGGCGCGCACAGCAGGGCCTCGCCGCCAGGGACAGCAGGGGAGCCCGCGGCCCACAAGCACGGCCCTCGCACGGGCCCCGTCCTCCCGGGCTCCAGCCGGGGAGGATGGAAGTGTGCAGGGAAGGAAGCGGGAAGTAGATGGAAAGTGAATTTCCTGAAAACAGCACAGGTGATAAACCACCAATGCTGACCCATCCAAATTTAATGTGAATTGTGCAGTAAAATGCGGGGCTCTGTAACTGTGCTGCAGCTCTGAGCACCTGAGGGAGCCGTGTCCACCAAAGGCAATCAGAGCTGCTGGGGGCTCCCGGGGCCTCCTCAGAATGCCACATTCCCGGCTGGATTCCTGCAGGTGCTCGGTGAAGTTTGGCATGGCATGGCATGGCATGGCATGGTATGGCCGGCACAGCTTGGCATGGTTCGGCTCAGCACGGTTCGGCTCAGCATGGCTCAGCATGGCTTGGCCCGGCTCAGCACGGCATGTCGTGGCCCAGCACAGCTCTGCACTGCTCGGCTCAGCTCAGCTCTGCTCGGCTCAGCCCGGCTCAGCTCGGCGCGACAGGAAGCCCCAGGCTGTGGGACACTGCAGGTGTGAAGGTGGTTAAGCAAAGGGCATGGGTATTGCAAAGGGCAGTCTTGGGAAGCGGTGTGAGGGGTGCATGGGGCTGCAAACGGAGGGTCCCGCTCTGCTCCGTGGGCGGGAGGCATCGGGGGCTGTGTTGCTTCCCCCCTGCTTCCCCACTGCTTCCCCACTGCTTCCCTGCTGCTTCCCTGATGCTTCTGTGCTGCTTCCGCGCTGCTTCCGTGCTGCTTCCGTGCTGCTTCCGCGCTGCTTCCCCATGCCGTGCCGGCCCCGCGGCCCACGCCGAAAGCAGCTGCCTTCCCGTGGCTTCGCACGGCAGCGCTCCCGTGTGCCGCTCCCAGCAGCTTTATGAGGTTTTCGTATGTTTACATTTGCTTCATTCAATTTATCCTCTCTTCCATCACGAATGCAAAGCTGGGGCAAATAATTTACTGATGAAAGGCTCATGTTTCCAAATATTTAAAGCCTGTAAAAATCTGAATCTATGATGAGAGATGAAGGGAAAGGGAATGCAGGGAAACAGCATTGCTTGAAAGATTGTTGTAATGCAAAGATTTGAGGTCCTGGATTACTAGCCCTGACCTGTGTACAGCAAATACAAGACAAGGGCCATTCCCCACCCTAGTTCCGTAAGGGGGAAGGAGAGACGGGTTCATGAAGATACTGAGGGAAGCATAGATTATTCTTAGATAAATAGGGGAATGTGGCCTTGTCTCGCGTGCTGCTCCGCTCTGCAGGCTTCCTTCGTCGTCCCTGGCTGCTGGGCATGTCCAGGGGACGTCGCTCCCAGGCCAGAGCTGTCTTGGGAAGCTGTGGACCTGCCCGCTTGCATTTCCTTGCGCTGGTTCGTGCCGAGTGAAACCACAGCTGGACTGGAGAGGTAACAGGCCGGGAGCTAGAGATTTCACTGGCCGCGGCATCTGCTACTGGCACCATTAGAAAGGAATAGGATGGGAGTGGAAGGAAATCTGGGGAAGTGGAAGCAGATCAGGAGCTGCTCCTGACTGGGCGGACTGCAGGCGTGCGCCAGCGTGCGTGCAGCTCTAAGGGGTGGCACGAGGCTCGCTCCACAGCAATTGCCATCAGGAGCCACCAGCTGTTTATATTCCAAACCCCTTCAGCAGTTATGGCCAGAATGTGTGAAAGGGGAGAGACGGGAGATGAAATTTCTGGAGTTTCTTTCAAGAACTGTCACAAAAGTGTTGGCAGTTTTGCTTGCACAGTCACGTTAGTGTGCAGGAAAGGGCAATTTTAGACCTGACTCAAGCCTCTAGGAATTGCATTTGTTTAGATCTTGCATTAGAATCGTATGAAAATAGAGCTGCTTGCGGGATTTAATTATTTCTAGGTAGCAAGTAGGTGTCTCCAAAGGAATACCTTTTTCTCAGTTTTCTTACACAGCAAGAAAAGGTTTCAGAGGTTTATGTAGTGCATTTTAGTTCCTCCCCAAAGCAACCTGCAGATCCTCGTCCTGCTTCACGCTTGAGGCTTTTGTGGAGGTCATGCACGTTTGAAGGTGCAAGAAGCCCATGGTGTGCGTCGCAACCTGAGCAGAGCTCAAGACGCGCTCCACCCTGAGCACAGCTCAAGACGTGCGCTGCGTCCGGCGGCGCAGCTCCCGCTAATCCAGCGTTAGCTGCATCCTGCCATCCTGCCTGCATTTAGCTGGGGGGATCGTTCCTTTTCAGGGGAGTGCATTCACTGAGGACAGCTTAGCTAAAAAATACTCTTCTTGTCCCCTTTTATGGAAGATACTGTAACTTAAGCACTTGCTGACGATAAATATCTATAGCTGCTTCCCTTCCATGCCCGAGCAGGGCCAAGAGGACTGAGGTGCAGAAATCCTGAGTCCTGAGCTTCCATAGCTGGTATTAAACTGCTGAGTGGAGAAGACTTTTCTTAGTAAAAGAATATTACAAAGAGAATAAAAGCAGATGTGAAGTCGCTGCTGTTGGCGTGTGGAAGGTGATGCTGGCAGGGAGTAACAGTTTCCTCGTCCCTGTCCTCTCGGTAGCGAGCAGCCACTCTAATGGCAACCCTGCCCCCCGCAAAATCCATTTAATTCTTCTGTTTTTCTAGGTTTATCTTAAGTACCTATTCTAACCTTGTTCCAGCCTTGCTGTAATATTTGTTTTACTTACATAAATGTTATTTTTACAGTTTTATAGATACATTATGTGCTTTGTATCTAAGCACAATGCTGCCTTAACCATTTGCATGAGTCCCTGGAAATGCAAACAAAGTGAGAAGCCGACAGATTTGTTTGCCGCTTGCAGACGGAGGAGGAGTGCTGGCACGGTGGATGTCAGCAGCCACCGCAGCTCTGCTTTTCTGCAGAAATTGCACCTGTGCGCGGAGCTCTTTCCAGGCTGGGGAAACATTAGTGCGAGCAGCAGTCTCAGCGCGTGCGAGGGGCTGCGAGGAGCGGGCGGCGTGTGCGGGCCGAGCCGGTGCCGTGCCGTGGGTGCTGCGGGAGCAGCGGGGCTGCAGCGGCGGTGCCCGAGGCTCGCCAAGGCCGGGGCGGGCAGCTATTCCCGGGAACTTCTGCTGTTGCCTCGGGCTGCATAGGAGACCTGCAGAGAGAGCCAGTGTCCCCGGGGGGAGCGGCGCTGGGAGCAGCAGCAGGTGCTGGGGCCGGCGGACAACTTTCACTTTCCCTAAAACTAAAGGTTGATTTTTTTCCAAAATAAATTAACAGAATCTACACACACAAAAAGATCATGTTAATATAGTGGAGGAACTTCCCACCTGCTCATTCTGAGCAAAGGAAAGCGAGTGGTTTTGGTGAGTGGGAGAGGTGAGTGCAGCAGTGCGGGGTGGCAGTTTTGATGCTCGGGCAGCCTAGGCACGGGACCATCCGTGTGCCCTGGATGGGAGAGAGGTGAAGGGACAAAGCGCTTGGTTATGCCACAATTCCCACATGCTTTGCAAGGTGCTTGATGTTGTTTTAGCAGAACAAACGATTTTTGTTTATATTTGAAGGGCTGATTGGAAGAGGGAGGGCTGACAAGCGTGCCATACAAATGTGTTTTTTCTGTGTTCTACTCGTTGCTTGGCTGTTTGGGCTGTCTCTATGCCCCACGCGTTGCAGCGGACACGCTACTTTCTCGCAGCGTTTTGCATCTAAATGCACTCGCCGTTCCAAAGCTGAGGTGTGTGCGGAGATGCACGGTGCTATATACAGCACCAGAGACGTTAATTACCGCTGTTGCAGCCGCGGGCTCTCACGGGCGGCAGGCGGTGAGCGGCGGTGCCAGGCTCTGTGTGCCCGAGCGGTGCGGGGATGGGGCGCGCTGGCAAGGCTGGCGCCCGGGGACGCCTCTGCCGGCCCGGCTGCAGCACGTGTCCTCCCGCTGCAGGGACTGTTCACTGCAAAACTCTCATTGCTCTGCATTGTCTTAACGTGCGGAAATCTGTGCTCTGGGGTTCAGTTGTGGTCTAGGGCTGCACAAAGTATTAATTGTAATATAAAATATAGCATCATAGCCTCTCCAGCGGTTGACTCAAACGCTTGCAATAACCGGACGTTTTGCTGCCCTGTTATCTGAGGAATGTGTTTTAAGCCATGCAATTAAATCACAAGTGCTAGGTAGTGAGGAAGGCTCTGCAGGGAAGAGCTGCTTTGGCATCAAGGCCCGACAACCGCAGGCGGCCGCGCTGCTGCGCGGGCGGCCGATACTCCCGGGGCTGGCTGCGGCGTCGCTATCCCGAGCAGACGCGAGTGCAGGGACGCGGGCCGCTTGCACGGGCCATTGCTTCAGTCCCGTGGCCGGGTGCTTCTGTGAACATACCCGTAGGAAGTGGGTCACGCGGAGAGATGGGCTGTCCCGACATTCCCGTGCGGGGCGTGCGGACAGATCCCGCTAGTCCCGACATTCCCGCACGGGGTGTGCAGGGTGTTTCCTTGCCTGCCTGCCCTCCCTGTCCCACCCGTCCCTGAGGAGGAGGAGGGAAAGGCTCTGTACATCCACGCAGTCCCAACGAGCGCTTCAGAAATATTGCCAGTGCTGCTGTAAAACACACAAATAACCTTAATACCCTCATTGTTGCTCGTGGCTTCTCTCCAGAGGACTGCTTTCCCTCCAAGTAATAACCAAAGTTTAGTTTTTTAAAATGAAACAGTCTTTGTGGAATTCCTCCTTAAGCCCCCCTGTTCTGCAGCGATGTGCACCCTCGGCCCGTGTCGAGCCGTGGGCACTAGCTGAGGCCCTTCTTCATGCCTCTGATCTAGGGAGGATATTCTGTTCTGACCACTTACTGCTGGATTATAAAACCAGGGCATTCTTTTTTAATGTATTTCATTAGGAGCTCACCACTGCTGCTGCTCTTTGAAAGAGCTGGAGATTCTTCCTTTTTCCCATCAGTTTGCTGCAGCAGGAGGTATCACATACAGAAAGGTACTCTACAGGATGTACTTTAATTATAAGATCATTTTCTTAATGGCTTAAGATGTTCTCCGCAGAATTCTGAATAACTAGTGTGCAAAGCGTTTGTTCCAGGGACAAGATTGTTAGCGATTGTTATGGGCTCCAGATAGAGGAGATAATTATGTTAGTGTAATATATTGGTTTCCTGGCTAATCACAGGCAATTTGAAGGGGTTTTAATAACTATGGCTTGTCATTTCAGACCCAAAAGGAGTAACATAAAGGAAGAGATAAGAACTTTGTCTAGTAATTTAATATATGCCATGCTTATTATTCTCCTTTGTGCCAACATTTCTGTAATGTGAAGTGTTACAGCTGGAATAGGAGTGTCCAAAGTTACTGGAATTAATTCCCACAGAAGAGCATCCTCCTGAACTTTTTTGGGGAAGACCCTGCAAGAACATCAGGAAAATATTTTCTGGCCCTATTTTCAACCAACCCTTCTGATCAGCTTACCAGTGACTTCCTAATTCCTCCTATGCCTTCTGTAAACAGGGGTGTATGTGTTTAACATCAAATAAATAAGACTGTTTCTCTCTTATTCCATTGATTTTTGCAGTCAATATTAGACAAACACACACAGAGAGACAAACTCTTCAGTTAAGTCTTACCAGAGCCAGGCTCTGGTAAGATGGATGAAGAAAAGACAGAGAAACGGTGCAGAGAGGGGAAGGACCCTAATAAAAAGTAATGATGATGATCAAACATGGGGTGAAATGAGACCACTGTAGTCCTAAGGTTGTTTGTTAGTTTTTTCCTTTGAATGCCGCTGGATAGCAGCGGGAAGTGCCGTGAATCTGGAAGCACTTGGCCGAGCGGTGTTTTGCAGAACCTCCGTGGGAGGAAGGTATGAAGTCGGTCCATGCCACAGCGCTGGAGCCTCTGCCGTGCCCATGGGAACATCCCTTCCTCCGAGCACATCCACCCAGCTCGGCAAAAGAGGCCTGCCCTGCTGGGTGTTTCATGCATGCCAACCGTGCCGTTCAGCGCCAATAGGGCTTTTTCTTTCCGTGCAAGGCTGTATCAAGCGGCTCGCAAAGAACAAATGTAGCTCTGCTGAATGCGCGCGCGGGGTGGCCCGTGCGCGCCCCGTCTGCGGGCAGCATCGCGTGGGGCAGATACCTGCGTGGTGCGGACACCTCCACGGCTTCTCACCAGACCGCTAGCTGGTTCTGCTGCTGAGGCACCGCAGCACTGGGGCTCATGAGCGGACATAGCACAGAGGCTGTGGATAAGGTGCTGGCTGTGGCCGCTGGCACTGGGGGCCCCTCAGGTGCAGCTGGGTGCCTGTGTGTGGGACACAGCGCCTGGGGATCACAGCAGGGCAGGCGGCGGCTCCCGGGGAGGGCAGGAGCACGAGCGTCGTGGGCTGCTCCCCTCTGCGCCCCTGGTGCTGCCAAACCCGGGGCTGGCAGCGCTCGGCACGCCACAGTCACCTTCCGTGGCGTGCACTCCCTGTCCCCCGCATTCCTGCTCCGGAATGGTGAATAAGTGCTCGGGTGTCAGCAATAATTGCTTTTTTGTTAATGTGTGCCTGGCGCTGTTGTTGAATAACTAAAAATTAAAATTCAAGCTTGCTTGGAGCGCTAGGCTCCCAGCTATCACAAAAAACTCATTAAACTTGCATGCTACCAACTGAACCGGGCTCCGGCAGGAATTTGAATTCCACCCAAATCTACTGCTTTTTTTTTTTTTTTTTTTTTCCTCCCCAAATGTTAAAATTCATGTGCAGTTTTGCATCAATATGGAAGATGCCATGAATAATATTAATGCTGGAGGCGGGCTGGGAAGGAGGTGCTGCTGGTGGGCGAGGGGCGTGCGTGGCGGCGGGGCTGCGTGCGGCGGCGGCGCTCCGGCCAGGCCGCAGCCCTCAGCGCTGCCGCGGCTGCTCCCGCGGCTGCAGCCCCTCAGCAGCCGTCCTCCTGGCGCACTCGCTCCCTCCTCTCACCAAAACGGTGCAAGGGCCCTTCCCTGGTCGAAGGCACCGCGGAGCCGGGAGCCGCTTGGCCCTTCCCGTGCAGCGCCCGCGGCAGCGGTGATGGAGTCGCTGAGGCCATAGCTGGGAAAATGGACAAGAGCTACGGCTTTCACTCCAGTACCTGCCTGTGGGGTAGCTAGTTGCTTTTGTAACCTTCTGGGTTTCATTTCTACCCGTCAAAAAGAATTCTCTGGCTCTCTACGCAAAATGCATGTTGATGCTAACACAGGTAGCCAGCCCTTTTTTCTTGATAAGCCAAATACACTGTTAAGGTGTTCAAATCTTCAGATAGAACTCCAAGCCTCTCCACTTAGGAGAAAACTGAGAGTGGTGCCGCTGGCTTTGAGTGTCCAGACGGAGGCCCCTGGGCACCCATCTGCTCCGTGGACTCGCTCTGCCTGGCGCTTCGGGCCGCTTTGCAGCAGCCGGCAGGCTGCAGCTCTCCGAACAGCTCCCCGGGGCTGGGGCTGCTTAGCGGCCCTTTGTGTTAAGCTCCTGCTCCCCTTCCTGCCCACGCAGGAGCGGATCCAACGCGTGTCGGATGGGCGCCCGGGCGCGGGCTCTGCGCCCCCCTGGGCTCCGTGGGAGCTGTTGACGGCTCCTTGATTTTAGTGCCATCCCCCATGGTTTTGGGGCTCTACACACTCGTCGTCTCCTGGTAGTGATGATTAACGTAGCAATTAGCGGCCGCACCAGTTAGAAGCATATAGTGCTATAGTTAATTAAATACTAATTCCAGGTAATTAATTAGCAAGGTGCTTCCGGTTTCTGCTTCGGCCTGCATGCAGGGCTGATCCGCAGCCTCGTCCCCTGGGTGGCCACAGCAAAATCCAGAGGTTCTCGATGAATTCTCAGTTTCTCACAGGTGATCGGGTGGCGTCAGAGGAAGATTGGTTGGTTATTCAGTGTGAAGAGCTGTTCTTTTTAGCCTAGAAGTGTTGGAAATCGCTGCTTCTGACTCATTGTTGCCTACAGCAAAGGGGGAGGAAAATTTTGAGGCAGTGACAAATGCTGTGAGGAGAATTGCCTTGTGTGGTGGTTCCCTGGGAGGGGACCACATCCCGGTCAATGTGATTCCCTGGGAGGGGATCGAGTCCCGGTCAATGCGGTTCCCTGGGAGGGGATCATGTCCCGGTTCATTCCCTGGGAGGGGACCGCGTCGCGGTCGATGTGATTCCCCGGGGGAAGAGGCTCGGGATGGACGGGCTGTGCGAGCTGCAGGGCTCCGCCAAGGGGCGAGCGCCTGAGGAACCTCAGCGCGAGGAGCAGCGCTGCAGTGGTGACGGATACGGGGGTGTCTGCCCGTTCGTGCCACAGGGTGCTCGGGATGGGCTCAGTGCTTCAAGGTCCGGCATGTGCCCCGTGCCGCCGCTGCACCAGGACGTGTTTCTAATCTGTGCCTTTCTGTGCAAGGCTTTCTAATTCGCAGCAGCTCATGGCTGAGCCTATGGTAGGCTGGGTTGCGGCCCACCAGCCAAATGCAATTTGCATCAAGGAAAGACAAACGAGGCGCTTAAGGCATTAATATGGATGGATGCCACCCCCGTAGCCGGCACGCGCCGCCCTCTGCAAGGCAGAGCCGTAGCCGGGGTTGAGTGCTCGAGTCGCACGCAGCGCTCGAATCCTCTCCTTTCAACTCATGCATCTTTACTGAGGCAAGGGGAGGTCGGTAGTGAGGATCTGGGCTTATGCTTTGGAGGAACATGAAAGAGCTCTGAAGAAATAAGAACAATGGCAGTAAGTCTGTTAAACCGCATTAATGAGGATAAAGTGGAGCTAAGTTTGATACATACAAAAACAGTAAGATTTTTGTGTATGAATAATGTGAGATTTTCATGTCTTCATTAGGTATTGTAGAGGAATCTTGCTGAGAGCCGAACTTTCCCCTGCATAGCTGGTTATGGGCACAGTTGTCTTTGCCTTGTGGGCTCAAAATCCATTCAATTAGTCCCAAAATGTATTTTTCAGTTGTATTTGCTCATACAGATATGTCAATGCCTGGCTTGGACTGCGCAAACAGTGCCTGCCAATGACCCAATAATGAATTATTTTGCAAAGTTTACCCTTGAAGGTTTCTTTTTGTACCTGAAAATCAAGGCTGTCTTGTTACTTCAGAAAGAGCTAGTAAGTGAATGCAGCCATCATCGATGCAACATTTGGTCTGCTGAATCCCCAATTTTTATTCTTACTTTTGAAGTGTTTGAACCTTCAGTAGAGAAGTGAAGAATACGAGGGGTGAGGCCGAGGAATCCCGCTGCTGCTCGAGCCATCTCCTGGAATTAGTTCTGTTTTGGTTTTGCTCCTCCTGCCTTTTAATAAAACCTTCTTTGCCTTTGCGGTGTGTGTTCCTTGGACAAGCACTTGGTGCGCAGCGAGGCCGAGGACCCTGGGCTGAATCCTGCTGGGCATGGCAGGGAGTCGGGATCAGGGAATGGGGGTACGGAGTGTCCCCACGATGAACGGCTCCTCCCTGCCTTCGGCTGGCACTTCAAAGTGCACTTCAACTGCTAGCAACCCAGATCAGCACAGTGCATTTGTAATAATCTCTGTCACTATCGCCTTTCAATTTTCAGGATTCTGCAAACAAAAGCCAACAGGTGTATTTTGGTATGGTGGGTACAGTGATTTCCAGTTATGTGTATAGTACAGTTATATATATATATGTATATGCACACATATATATATATTTCTGTGTTTCTCCTATCGTGGTCCTGCATTTTGGTCATAATAAGTGTTTTATACTGTGATACTGAATCGGATAGACCAAACATTCCTTGAAAGGCTATTGGGAATATAAATAACACTTGATTTAAAATGCATAGATTTACAAGGGAAAAAGATGAAGGTATCTCCTAATTTGGACAATTACATTGTTTGTTTTTCTCAGCTGCTGGGTAGAATGGGGCCAGTGCTGACTGAAGCTCACTGTTTATCGTGGAGATGTAAATGTGAATGGTGTTTTCTAACACAGCTGACTGGATTTTGGCACTCGCATGTCTGACAGTTCAGTATAGAACTCCTCACTTTTTATAATACTTCATTTTTCTGATTTAGTCTTATGAAAAGAAGACGCCTTCTCTGTCCCTTGTGGTTTCTTAGTTTGGCTGCTGGAAGTTGGTCCAGATGGATAGATTTAAGGAGCTCAGCGCATCGCCAGAAAGGGTCCTGCTTACGAGGGCTTACGAGCAAGTGATGGAAACCAGGCGAGTGTGATGACAAGAGGATTATACTCTGCTGAAAATAGACATGAAAGTGGATCCACGCATGCACGACACACACGGGCCATCCTGGCTGCCCTTGACCAAGGTACCAGGGCTCTCACCAGGGCGGCTGCTACTTCCCGTTGCTCATATTGGCTGGTTGGGCAGAAACTCTCCGCTTTCGCTCGGGAAGAAGGCAAGAAGGAAATCCAGTTAAAAGTAAAGCATATTGGAAAGCTGAAACTGTGCTTCAAGATTGGGGCTTATGGGGTATTTACAACTTGTTTCTTCATCAGTTCAGACTGATATTGAACGTGTTGCCTGTGACCTCGAGGAAAAGAGGATAGGCCCTAATACACCTGCAGCATTTAATGTAATTAAAGATCAGCACTTTATTAAACGGGCAGGTCGGCGTAATGAGAATAAATGTAGCTGGTACTTAGATAACAAACCAGTTCAGGTAAGTCCTTGCTAGGGCAAGGTGTGGATCGCGAATTGCCTGCTGTGAGCCCTCCTCCCTAGGGAGGAGGGCAGTCCCCTTGCTTTCCCCCCGGGCTGTTCTGCTCCCTTTCCCAGGGATTGCCCGGCAGCCGTGGAGCAGCTCTCGCTCCCAGCCGCTGCGGTGGGTCGGGTTCTCTGAGGGCCTGAGCTGGCAGCTTGCAATGTCTTTTTTAATCTGGCCCAAATATAAATAACTCCCTTGCAATGCCCGTGATGGCAAGAAGGGATCCAGGCGATTTCGGGTAAATGGAGCGCAGCGGAAGCTGGCAGGGCCCGGGCCTCCTAGCAGGGAGCGTGGCCGACTGCGCCGGAGCGCGGAGCCCTCCTGCTCCGGAGCCGGAGCCGCTCTGGAGGGGGGATTAGCGTTGAACAGCGCAACCAGGAAAGCTGCATTCCCAGTTCTCTGTGCTATCTTCTGGTTTCATTTCACATAGCAGAGGTGGCATTTTCCCAGGCAACAATATTAGAGGGATTTGATGTCCGTGGCAAACCTGGAATGCAGAGCGCCCCAACACACTTACTGCTGGGAGATTACCTGGTTCTCTTCATTTCTATGGTAGTTACATTGAAATAATTGCTAGGTCTGCATTCCAATTCTGACGTGGACCTTCCTGTGAAGGAAAAGACTAACTCTTGGCAACACAAAGCTTCAATCATCACAAAAATAAAAAAATAAGGAAAATCCCACTTGCAGGTAGAAGTCTAGGGCTTTGCTCATCCATGCTTGCAGTTGCAAATTAAAATGCATCGTGCCAAAAGGGACAGGGAGATGTTTCAACAGGTGCCTCTGGCAACGGGCCTGCGTGCGAGGAAGTTAATTTGTTGGGTGTAGCCGTTCCTGACAAGGGGCTGCAGGCGCCCGGCGGGGCTGCAGCCGCGGGCTCGGGGTGGGTCAGGACAGGGTCCCTCGCGCCCTGTGCTCGGGCTCCCCAGTTTGCGCTGGGGTCAGGAGTGTCCCTGAGCTGTGCCACATCCGACGTGCCTCGGGGCGCTCTCGCAGAGGAGCCGGCGCCGTTGCTCGCTTTCTCACGCAGCTCTAGCCGCTGGTTACGGCCGGGGCTGCCAGGGCGGGCGGTGAGTGCGGCTGCCGCGACGCCCTGCAGCACCGCGGCAGAGCTGGCGCGCCCCGGCTGCACGCGGGGGCCTGGAGCTCCGCGGCGGAGCTGGCGCGCGCCCCGGCTGCACGTGGGGGCCTGGAGCACCGTGGCGGAGCTGGTGCGCCCCGGCTGCACGTCGGGGCCTGGAGCACCGCGGCGGAGCTGGCGCGCCCCGGCTGCACGTGGGGACCTGGAGCACCGCGGCGGAGCTGGTGCGCCCCGGCTGCACGTGGGGGCCTGGAGCACCGCGGCGGAGCTGGCGTGCGCCCCGGCTGCACGTCGGGGCCTGGAGCACCGCGGCGGAGCTGGTGTGCCCCGGCTGCACGTGGGGGCCTGGAGCTCCGCGCGGAGCTGGCGCGCCCCGGCTGCACGCGGGGGCCTGGAGCACTGCGGTGGAGCTGGTGCGCCCCGGCTGCACGTGGGGGCCTGGAGCTCCGCGCGGAGCTGGCGTGCGCCCCGGCTGCACGTGGGGGCCTGGAGCTCCGCGGAGGAGCTGGCGTGTGCCCCGGCTGCACGTGGGGACCTGGAGCTCCGCGGCGGAGCTGGTGCGCCCCGGCTGCCGCGGGGGCCTGGAGCACCGCGGCGGAGCTGGCGCGCGCCCCGGCTGCACGCGGGGGCCTGGAGCTCCGCGGCGGAGCTGGCGCGCCCCGGCTGCACGCGGGGGCCTGGAGCACCGCGGCGGAGCTGGTGTGCCCCGGCTGCACGCGGGGGCCTGGAGCACCGCGGCGGAGCTGGTGTGCCCCAGCTGCACGCAGGGGCCTGGAGCTCCGCGGCGGAGCTGGTGCGCCCCGGCTGCACGCGGGGGCCTGGAGCTCCGCGGCGGAGCTGGCGCGCCCCGGCTGCACGCGGGGGCCTGGAGCACCGCGGCGGAGCTGGCGCGCCCCGGCTGCCGCGGGGGCCTGGAGCTCCCTGCAGGGAGTGCGTGGATGTGCACGTGCTGCAGAGATGTGGGCTCTATGCACATGGCTCTTGCATTCAAGCACCGTCCCCACTAATGACTGCAACAGCCTACTTCTCTTTTGGGGAAGTCGATTCAAAATGGTGAATCAATGGAGCTAGGTTCTCATGCCGTTTTTGTGGGACGGTTCCTAATCACAGCCACAGGAATTGTGCTCAGTGCCGTGCCTAGCACTCTGATCCTGTTGGTTCCTCCTGCTCTTTCTGAATTTTGATAGTTACAACAGTTACATACATATGTATATATGTATATATATGTATAGATGTGTATAGGTATATACGTATCTATGTATACACTGCCACGTCCCCCTGCCTCCTCGCCAGGCACTGACCACCATCCTGGCTCCCCTGGGCTGCATGGGTCCCTGACTTAGTGGTGACACCATAGAGCACTTTATTATCGCTTTAAAAAAGGGAAATAAAAGACTTTTTGCATACTAAGTTGAGCAGAGCCCAGCGCTTTAGCTCTGCCTTTGTTTAGAGGAAGGAGGAGGCAGATTAAAGGCAGGCACTCGCTGCCTCTTTCATGCCAACATAAAGGCAGAAATAGTTTCTCAGCTCTTTAAAAACACCTGTATTTGCGCAGCCTGTGGGGCTGTGATAAGTGCACATTCCAGCGGGGGGAACGGCGTTTTGTAGCGTGGGTCGACAGCCGCCCGTAGCTCCGGTGCCGGATTCCCTGCTCCGTGTCCCGCTCCCCGTGCTCTGTGTGGCCCCGTAATCTTCGTGCAAGATAACGTGGCTTTCTCTTGTATTCCGATATTTTCAGTTTCTAGCAACAGAAGTCATCCGTCACTCACATAAGTCCCATTTTTCGCTGGAGAGTATGTCAATAAGGACAGTCTGGTAATGGGTATTGGGAGCAGCTCCTCTTCCGAGACACTCGTGCTTTGTATGCGGCTGCACGTGACGCCCGAGCAGCCACAGCCCTCCGTCATTCACTTGGTCTCATTCCGAAACAGGCAATCACAAATTGATGTCAATGGTAGCAATTAGCATTGGCAAGTAGACTTCAATAATATCACTCCAGAAAACACATGTTGAGGTCTGATTTACCATTTATATGCAGATTTGCTGATGTAAATGAATGAAAAGAGATGAAGAAACTCTTCTTTTTTATGTCCTCTGGAATTTTTAAGTGATCTAAATGCAAATAAGTATAAACAGAGAGGAACAAGTGCCAGCCCTTGGCTGTGTGACGCTGCATGGTGATGAGCCTGAGGATGGCTTTGGGAACGGCACTTGGGAGCAGAGGTGCCAGCGCGCGGGGTTTCTTGCAGCTTTGTTACTAAGCAGGGTGAATTAAACACCCGAACCATCTACATCTGACCAGGGGGGTCTCTGAGCCGCTGCCAGCGTTCAGGAGCACAAGTCACAGAACCCCAGAAGGGTTGAGGCTGGAAGGGATCCCTAGGGATCACCCAGCCCAGCCCCTGCTCCAGCAGGGACACCCAGAGCATGGGGCACCCGGGCACATCCAGGTGGGTTTGGGAGATCTCCAGAGCAGGAGCCTCCGCAGCCTCCCTGGGCAGCCTGGGCCAGGGCTGGGCACCCTCACACCAAACAAGTTCTTCCTCACGTGGAGATGGAACCGCTGGGGTTTCAGCTTGGACCCATTGCCCCTTGTCCTGTCTCTGGCCACCACCGAGAAGAGGTTGGCCCCTTCCTCCCTCCATTCTCCCCTCAGGTCCTTATACACATTGATCAGACCCCATCTCAATCTTCTCTTCTCCAGGCTAAACAAGCCCAGCTCACTCAGTCTTTCCTCACACAAGAGATGCTCCAGGCCCTTCATCATCCTGGTTGCCCTCCGAGTGCTGTTGAGGCCCTGGAGCTCAGGGGAGGCTGTTGGGAGGAGGCCGCGGTGCCGAGGGCTGCAGGGTTTGAGGCTTTCCCAGTGGGTGTGTGCGCAGGGGCTGTGCGGGACGGGACGGGCTCTCATAAACAGGACTTTGTTCTGTGGGGGCTTTACATAGGTTAAAGAGGCCGTGATGAAATACTTGGCTGCACCCGGTAACAGGGACATGCAGACACCTTCATCCAACTGGAGTGACTCCAGAAACGTCCCTTCCTCCGAGCAGCCCCTGCGATTGTGGGAGAACAATTGCAAGAGGCAAAACTTCTGTCCCACTCAGGCCCCGTGTTTTCCAGTGGCGTTTCCACATTTTCAGTTCTTTCTGTGGTCACTGGTGTCGCACTGATGATTGCACTGGTTGCATGGAGCAGTGCCGAAACAGCAATCCCAAGGTCACGGGGAGAAATCAAAGGCAAAGTTAAAGGAATGATTAGTAACTCATAGACACCTGTAGTGATGTTGCGGATGGAAAAGCAATGAACGGCAGTCTGGTTAGCGAGCACGCCTTGGGGCCGGTGCACACCTGCCTGGAGGGCCTTCCTCACAAATGGGCTACCTTAAACAGGTGGGATGAACCAGTCTATTTGCCAATAAGGTGAATCAGATAGAAAACGGGAAGTGACAAAAAATATTGCAGATTTGCTGAGAAATCCAATTAGACCCTGAAAATAAAACGAGAGTTGCACGGCTGAGCCAAGAGCAGCCGAGCGGGGGCCGTGCGGGTGAGCGAGACGGGAGCTGCCTCCTCCCGGGCCTCTCCTCGTGCCGTTACGCCTCGCTGAGAGCGAGCGGGGCCGGCAGCTTCTACGGGCAGCAGCTTTCCGTGTGCTTGGTGCTGTAGGAGGCCAGGCACGGAGCTCGTGCCCCGTTCTACAAGGGAATCCCAGCGCCTGTCGGTACGAGAATAGAAAGGTGGAGTCTCCTTTGCTTGGGAGGAGAATATTGGGTCCCTGCGTGCGGAGAGCGTCAGGAAACGTGCACGCTGCTCCCTGTGCAAGGGCCAAGCTTTGTGTGGGATATGGGATTCCCGGATGTTCCAGGCATTATGGTCAGCGATGAGCCACGGCAGAGCTGGCGGGGCTGAAGGCTTCCGAAGCCGGGGCTGGTCGAGGATGTCCCAAGCCTGGAGCAACGGCAGCTCAGAGGGGAGGACAGCAGTAAAGGCAGCAGTATTTCATCTTATGGAAGGTCTGAGCAGAAGGTTCACGGCCATCCTCAGGTCTTTACCATTGCTCATCCAGTGCAGGGATCTGTCGTGCTTAGCACATCAGACATGTATAAACAGTGTCACTGTCACAGCAGGTTAGGAAGAACCTGATGGAAAGCACAAAATCCGAGGCCGAGTGTCCCAGCTTAGCTCAAAGGTAAGCTATTAGCTGCACAGAAAGAGGTGGAAATGAAATTTAAATCCTGGTAAAAGACAATTGCAGCACTTAAAAATCATTTAGTCATGCTAGTGGCACTTTGCATATTTTCTTCCATTATCCCTTTTTAATGAAACATGCAAAAAGTGTGTGCATCGTTGGAGTTTGCCTCCTATCATCTCCAGCCAGCGAGTCTGCTGTCTCTGAGCAGCGTTTCTTTGCTGCAGAAATATTGCGCTGTGCTCTTGGAGAAATAAAATTTCCATATGTTTGATACATTAAAAGTATTCCGAGTATTAAAAGCAAAAATAATAGACCTCCTTTCATGGGCGTGATGAATGCAGTCTGGTGAGATTAACTTCAGGAGCAAAATGCATTAAACTGAATTATGGTAATGGGAGTTTACTTCTCTCAACGGGAGATGGCTATACTCTTTATTTATCACAGATCCTGATGAGCAAATTGTCCCCAAATTCTTTGAAAGCTTTCACACACCATCCAAACAAGCGGCTGAAACAGCCATCCATCAGGATCTGTTTTGTTCCTGCTGCGGGTCCTCCTTGGGCTGGCTTTGGCCCTCGCAGCTGTGATCCGCTCGCTTGCGCTCTGCTCTGAAATTTGAGCTTTCGATGAAATAGCTCTTGCAGAAAACATACTGCCTGCCAAATTCCTCACCTACACCTAAACAGTTTACTTATTTATTTATTTATTTCATAATTATGCTGAGGAAGAAATGTTACTTTGCAGCTAATGTATGCAAAGGGGAAAATCGCCATCTGTAAACATGGAAGAGATAGCAAATAAATTTTTTTAAGAGGAAGCTATCTGGGTAATAAATAAAGATTGATGAGGCCCATTCCATTAATAACCTCCAGTTATTTTATGACTCCGTGTGGACCAAGGCAGTCGCATCCCGGGTGACTCTGGTTTTCCGTTCGCTGCAGAGCCTGCAGTGCTGCCAGGCTCCAGCGGGGCTTGGAGCGCCGTGCCGTGCCCCAGTTTGTGCAACGTTTTGGGGCTATTTTGGGCTCATATCAAGTGGTTGCACATTGATTTTTTTTTAACCATATGCACAATTATAGTATGATAGGACTAGGGGAAATGGCCACAAACTGAAGCACCAAAAGTTCCACAGGAACTTAAGGAAAAATTTCTTCACTGTGAGGATGCCCGAGCCCTGGCCCAGGCTGCCCAGGGAGGCTGGGGAGGCTCCTGCTCTGGAGATCTCCCAAACTCGCCTGGATGGACCGGGTGCCCCGTGCTCTGGGTGTCCCTGTTGGAGCAGGAGGCTGCACTGGGTGATCCCTAGGGATCTCTTCCAACCTCAACCATTCCGGGGTTCTATGTGGTTATGGCTGGTGATTCTGAAAGCAGATCTAAGAAGATTAAATGTGGGTATTTGGGGCCAGAGCGGGGGGTCTGCTGTGCGGGGCCCGTTCCGGCACAGGCCCCGCTGCTCTCACTGGGGGTCTGCGGTGACGGGGGGTGAGCCCTGCGTGAGGCCGTGAGCCCTGCGCCCGGCACCATCACTGCTGGGTTTTGCTCTGAGTACATGAAGAGCAAACACCGGGAGTTGCACTGGGAGTTGGAATCTTCCCATTGCACAAAGAGCAGACACCGGGAGCCGCCTGGAATCTGCCCGTGCCTGTGAGCAGTGGCGCTGAGCTGTGCCTCCTGCAGGCAGGGCGCACGCAGTGCAGATAGCGCGTGTGTGTGCAATTAGAGCAAACGATCATCAGCGTTTGCTGGTTATTGTCATGAAGGATGCGAGTTCCCCGCTCGCCCCAGCTCACGTAGGGAAAGCGACACGCGGGGGGCACGAGAACGGTGCAGAGGGGCGCAGAGCACGCGCGGCCGCGCGCCCGCCGCACCGGCGCCGTTGCTGCACCTGCCGGCATGTGCAGCTCCGCTCCGCGCGTGTCCTCGCGCCGCGAGGGGTCCCCAGCGCGGGGCGCGCGGGATGGGGACGTGGGGCTCCCCGGGGACACTGCTGCCCACCGCGCTGCCGCCTCTCCGAGGGCCTGTCCCGCCCGGCGCCCCC
This sequence comes from Nothoprocta perdicaria, assembly GCF_003342845.1. NCBI lineage: Eukaryota > Metazoa > Chordata > Aves > Tinamiformes > Tinamidae > Nothoprocta > Nothoprocta perdicaria. The sequence goes on along the minus strand of NW_020454894.1, from coordinate 1,016,984 downwards.
GGGTCAACCCGCGCGCCACGCGGGAAGAGGCGCCCGGACCCAGAGGCGCTTGGCAACGAGCCTGCTGCCTATGATTTATTGTTTTAATTAAAAGCTTTTTAAGCTTTAATTAAAAAGGTACATGAGCACTCAGTATTCAAGAAAAATGCCTTTGTGTTCAGGTCAATTGAATAACGTGAAATATAATGAGATACATATTTCTAGTCCAGAGCATTGCACGCGGAAAAGCAGGATACATAATTAAAACGTATATTTAAACTGATATAAGATGGCTGTTGTCAGACAAAATAAAAGGCGATGCTCTAAGCTAACGCCAGCCGAGAGGCCTTTTCCCTTGTGCAGCGTCACTGAGAAGCGAGGAGGGACAAACTGGGCCGTCCTCTCGGGATGTTATTCTGCGCTCGGCCCCTGCTCTTCAAGCAGACACGGCAGCGGTGTCGGAGTCACCCTCGCCTCCTCCTCCTCCTCCTCCTCGCCGCTCATCCTCTGCTAGGTGCAACCCCGAGGCATCTGGAGCAAGGTGCAACCAGCAGCGAAAAGCTGGAACGGCCTCGTCGCTCAAGCCACGTTTGGGATAAGTGACAGTAGATAAATGCGAGCGGCTTCTCTGCTTAATAAAAACATCATGTTCTCGTAACTGAGCCCAAAGAAAGGAAAATAGAACTGTATTTTTTCACTTTAAAAAGTCATCATTGTTTTCAATAGACTTCAGGTGTTTGAGAAATTTGGGGAGTTTGCATACGAAATCAGAAGGAGCCATAAAATGGGCATCAATCTCCAAACCTCTTGTCTTGTTTAGCCACACTCTTTAATTGCTGTCATCACATTCCAATTTCTAGGAGGTCAGGGCTCACTAAATCCAAATCCCCTTTCAAGCCGATTCTAACATTACTGAGCAGTGAGTCTTACAAAACTCTATGAAGTAATTTATCTGACTCCTATAACAAAATATTTTACTGTCTTTTAGAAAATTCAGAAAATGCATAGAAAAAAATCCCTGTATTTGCATGGTAAAATATTAAAATTGTATGGTTTTTTATCCCAGGCAATCGTCTTTCACTTTTTTAAGATTGCTAATAAAGTGTAAATCAATTTTCCATGTAAATACAGACTAAGTTATTCATAATTCTTATGGTTGTGGACATTTTGAGGTTACTGTGTGCAGTCTGGAGATTAGTGGATATGTTGAATGGGAATTATTTCTGAAATGCCTTAATATTTTTTTTTTTCATTATAACCACCTGCATTAAAGCCGGTCTTTTTTAAAGTCAGTGCATCATCATGTGTTGAGACCATAAGCAGTAGAACAAAACAGTAAGAGAAACTTGGGAGGATTCGGTTTCACGGATTTTGCCCTGAAGAACCTCATTCAGACTACACTTGACCTGGCAAAATACAGCGATTCCCTCCCAGGACACGCTGGCTGCAAGAGGCAGATGCCCACGTGCCAAGGCCGCTCTGGGGCGGGTGCGCTGGACGTGCCACTGAAATGTGCCCCTTTGAAGGAGCTCTTGAGTTCTTTCGTTCTCCAAGGGGCAGGAGAGGACAGCTTTGCGAGCAGGCATTTAGTTTGCGGCAGAAGTGGGGTAAAACAAGCACAGAACACAAGCAAGAAGCAATCAGGGCACAGTAATGAAGGATGTGACACTCAGAGCAGTGTGGAGACTGCAGCGAGCTGAGCTCGTGGCCTGAGCTTGGCAAGGGGCCGTCATGACCTGCACAAGACGTGGTCGTGGCCGTAATCGTGAAACTGTTCATCTTTAATTAAACTCAGACTGTGCCTTGGAATGCTGCTGTCCCCTGGGAGAACCATGGAAAAGTGTCCATGAGGTGGGATATCTGCGGGTTGACTTGGAGGACTTGCACCCAACGCTTTGGGAAGAAACTTGCTGCAGTCCATTAGACGCATTAAAAACCTTCATTAAAGAATATAATTTGCATCCAGGACTATTCCTGAAGAACCACCTGTGTTTTCTTATATGGATAATTTTCTTAAAGTGTTGGAGAGTGTGGAAAGGCAGCCGGAGCTGCTGGTGCTCTGCTGCCCGCCTGCCTCCGCAGAGCTGCTGGCTTTGCTGCGGGGCTGGGCGCGCGGGAGCGTCTGGCACGCGTGTTTGCCCTCGCTCGCCCGCTGTCGATCCTGCAAACGGGGCCTGGGGCAATGCCAGCCTCCCTGCTCCTCGTGGCTCCCACGGGAGCCGGCGGGCGAGCTCGTGCTCCGGAGGAGCCAGGCTCGGCGAGGAGCCCAGCTGGGCCGCTCCGTGACTACGGTGCCTTGATACAGACCCAGAACCTAATGAACTGCATAAATAGAAAATCCAAGCTCTGCACACGCCCTGCAAAATGACGGTGTTAAATACACAATGTATTTGTGTCTGCCTCTCAGAGAATGGAAATGAATTTGGAGCAACAGCAGCAGCTAAAATTAACACGACTTCTATCTGCTTAGCCGGTGCGCGCTGACTCCTGTTTCTAAGGAAACAGGCAATCAGCTGGCATGAAAAGACGTCTTCTTAAATGCTCAAAATTGTTTGAAGTCTAATACTGTGGGGCTGTCCTGTCGGCTGAACGGCAGGCCCCCTTCTTTATTTTGAAACCAACTTTCCCACCAAAATAATCAGAATGTCCTCTGGGCACTGAAATCCAGTAGGGATCTACTAGTTAACAGTCAATTTTAGCACTTTTGAAATATTGTTCAAACTAGCGTACTTCTGCAGACTGCTTCCGGCCTCGTTTGTGCTTCCCCCGTCCCAGGCTGATGATGAAGGGAGCGGTCCCGGAGCAGCTCCCTTGGTGACCGCCCTGCCCTGTCCCCGTCCCCGCGCCGAGCTGTGCCCGCCGGTGCCACCTCCTCCTCCTTGGAGCCCTTCCACGCGTCCCGTCCTGCTCCTGTCCCGCACTGCCGACCCCCTGTGTCCGTGCTTGTCCCCCGTCCCGAAGGACACATTTAGGAATCAACACAAAACTCACTGCAGCTGCGATTCCCCACACCCCGCGCGCTCGCCGCCCCCTCTGCCGCCTCCCTCCCTGGGCTGGCAGTCTCCTCCCGCCGTTGATCTCTTTATTTGCACCAGTTTGCCTGGTACAACAGAGCCGCGTTTTCTAACTCCGTTCCGACACAAAAGGCAAAGTTCCCAGCACCAAACGCAGCTGTTCCTCCCGCTCGTGGCATCGCCTCCTGCCGCCTGGCACCTTGCTCCTGGGCTGCCACCCTTTGGCAGGCAGGGAACGGGCTTGAAAGCCCACGTCCCCGGGCTCGCCGGGGCAGCCTGCGGCACCCACGGGCCCGCGAGCGCTGTGCTTGCTTGCTGCACTGGGGTCCCCTCCACTTTGGATGGGCCTTGTGCTCCTCGCCCCGCTGTGTCCCAGCTTTCTGCATAATACTCTTCTTTCCATTATCTTTCCCTCTGTCTCAGAATGCGTGGTGCATTCTGTGTATTAGTTCAAGCACGGTATCAAGCAGAGTGCAAAGAGTTAAAGCAAGTCAGCTGCATCCCTGGGAGTTCTTGAGAGTTAACACCAAAGTTAGTTCTATTACGTTTTAATGTAGGAGTTTGTTTTCTTTTTAATGTGGTTGTTTTGCATGAATATACTTCAAAGGAACAGCACAGAAAATATCCCGAACTATGACTAAGAACCAGTGATCAGCAGAATAATCTCCATCTGCTTTGCAGAATCGACTCCTAGTGCAGCTGGCCAGTAGAAGTGTTTCCCAGTGAAAAGGGAGCACCAAGCAGACAGAGCAGCGCGCGAGATGCTCGCACGGGGTGGTTCGTGCGTGCAGGGAATAGTGACCAGGGAGGACATCCCCTTCCAGCAGGCGACAGGCCTGGCCTTGCACGCTCCTTGTTCTGGCATGAGCTGCTCTGTGGGGAGACTAATTCTTCTGCAAAAAGGTTATTCAAGTACTGGCGGGGGTATTGAAGTCCTGGTGGGGATATTCAAGCACCCCTGCGCCCTCCTGGGGAGCCCTTCACCGCAGCGGGGCTGCCCCTGCCCCGGGGGAGAAGGGGCCACTCTCGGGGCGTCGCGGGGTCCCCCGGCCAAGCAAAGACCTTCTCTGTGGGAAATGTCCAAGTTCCTACCGGCTGCGCCGCCGTCGCACCTATTTCTAGCGGCCCTTGCTCCCCAATCCCCGATGCTGCAGTAATCCAACTGCACAAAAGCGCACAGAAACACAAAAAATGGGAGGAGAGCAATTCAGCATTAACTTCTTATCTAGAAAAGTAAACTGTTTTGATAACTAGTTAAAAATTAGAACTGATTGACTGTGATATGAAACATCTGCCGTGTGTCAAACACTGTCATTTCTTTGTGAATAGTTGTGATTTAGTTATTCTCACGGTATGAATGTTTTACTGGAGGAAGAAGACAGCCTGGGACAAGTGGTGGTGCGAGTCCTACTCTTGAAGCAGAAAAGAACAGGAGCTGCGTTTAGAGGAGGCATCAACCTGCCTCTTTCACAACCCATTTAAGCACCATAAATTGTAAGATTTCCTGTCTCCATGAAAGGGATTTAAAAGATTTTCACACGCCGAAGCATTTGTTGCTCGGTCTCTGTCTTTCCTTGTTCTTACAGAATATCTGTCGACACACAACCGTATGCCAGAGCAGCACAAGAGCGTCTTGGCCTGTGCCCGGGGTGTTTTCCTGGATTCTGGTAAACGCTGGAGGAAGCGCATGGGCCCCCGTGCCCTGTCCCTGCCGAGGGACGCGGCGGCTTGCCGGGCAGCCTCGTGAGGAGGCTGCTGCGCGATGCTCAGAGAACGGAGCCCCCGGCAGTGCCCAGGTATGAGGGATGGCTGCAGACAGCGCCGTTTGGAAGATCGCAGCAGTGTAGTGCCCCGGTTCCCCTTCATTCATATCTATTAATACCAGGGTTATAACACACATAAATCACAGCGCTCCACTAGCTGCAATAAACACTTTAGCCAAGCAGAAAGCAGAGCAGTAGGGTGGACCGTTGCAGAAGATAAATTATAAAGATCCACCGCTAAGTTTGGAGGCGCTTGAATCACAAGAGTATTTTTTCAGAAAACATTTGAGAGGTAAAATTGAAGTGTTTCCAAAGTCTGACCGTATTTATGACTTCTAAATTATAAAGGATCTCTCACTTTTGGTCTAAGTTGACTCTTCAGGATTTACAGTGGCACTAGTGCCGGAGCCAGCCCCAGTGCTTGATTTCCGCAGCGTCTCCTTGGTGCTTCGGGAACAGGCGCATTGCGGGCGCCGGGCACGGCGGGAGCTGTGGATCCACCAGGATGCCTGGCGCCGGAGCGGGCGTGCGCGGGAGCCCCGTGCGGAGCGTGTCTGGCCGCGGCAGCGCCCGCCTGCCCGTCCGGCCCCGCTCCCTGCACGTCGAGCCCCCACAGGAGCTGCCCCCGTGGGCAGGGGCTCACTGAAAAGCTCCCGCAAAGGCAGGAAGCGTTGGGAAAGGGCACCCAGGGCTTCCCATTCCAAGAGAATTTATTGTCTTGGAAGGGGTGAAGGGAAGCGGGCGGCGGGGCCCGTCCCTCGCTGGGGCGTGGCGGCAGCAGTGTGGTTGCTGTCCCATAGGGAGGGCTCCACGAGCAGCACGGAGGGACTCGTGTGCGAACGCCTGCGTTCAGGCTTTGCTGCACGCGCGTAGGAAGCCTATTCAGAAAGGAAGAGGCACGCAGGGAAAAAAGACGTTTCTGAGGTCAAGGAACTACGGGGAAACACAGGTTTGGTATCATAACAAATGTCTCACTATCCTTGAAAACCAAAGCAAGGAAGCACAGCCATAAGGGCTGTAGGAGCCCTTCCGGAGGCAGCAGTGCCGCCGCTGCCGCAGGGAGCCTGGCGAGATGCGGCCGCGGTGCCTCTGCAGCGCTGGCCTGCACCATGTCCGGCGCAGCCCTGCGGGTGGCCAGGCTGCCACCTGCAAAGCAGAGCACGGCCTCCTTGGCGGGGGAACGACCCGGAACGGGGCTGCTGCGGAGGCCAGGGCCGCCCCGTGGCTCGTGGTCTGGGGAGCATCAGGGTAAGGACGGGCCTAGCCCAGGGAAAGGATGTGTCTGGACTGGCGGTATCGATCCAGGCTTTGCGCTGGGTCCAGCCCATGCTGAGCTGCGGGCCCAGGCAGAGGGCAGAGGGACCCTTGGTGCTCCCAGGCGCCGCGGGGCCCTTTCGTGGCGCGCAGCTCGGGAGAAGCGGAGCCGCGGCTCGGGCAGCCCTCCGGGGCTGCTCGCCGTTTATCCTCTGCATACACGGCTTATCAGAGGGGCTAGGAACGTCGTTGTGGAACAATGTGTCGCTGCTCTCTGAAGACACGACGCATAAATAACACTTCCCCAAACATCTCCTGAATATTTTTAGCTCTTGAGTCTGGATTTTTGAAACTTATCTCTGTTTTCAATACACATTCATCTGACAGGCCTAAATTACGTGTTCTTACAGATTTTTTTCCTCTTTTTCTCCTTTCCCTGGGACTCTCGAAGCCCACGTGGATGCACCGATAGTTTCCTGGCTTTAGGTATCTGAGGGCCCAGCGAAGCCCACGTGTCTCCTCTGGGGCTCCTGCACGGGCAGGACTCAGCATTGCTCCTGCCACAGCTGCTCTGGCTTCATCATACATTAAAGGGCTGCATTAAATATTCCTTTGCCTCTTCAAAATTGTAGAGGAGGCACCATTTGCTGGCTTGCAGAATATGAGAGAGCACTCTACGTATTTAAAAGCAGACAAGTTAGTAAATTAAATTGATTCATGGCTTAAGCTAACGAGAGCTGATCCCCGCCCCGTAGTCTAGCAGATGCTAATTTATTTATTATGGACCTTACATACTCAAAATGACAAGGATATCTCAGGGCTGGGTTTTCCCTTATCTGAAATGCTGCATTTTTGTCCGTCAACACACATATGCCAGGGCAGCCTCCTGGGAACCCCTCTCTGGTTCCCTCCCTTGGTTGTCCCGGTGGTATTTCCTTTGACTACGTTTCTTTCCCGCCGCCGTGCCCAGTTCGCTGGGAGGCCGCGGCGGCTCCTGCGGCCGCGTGGGACGGCACCTGATCCGGCCTCCCGTTCGGCCGCTCCTGCAGGAGCGGGAGGCGGTGCTGGAGGGTCTAAGGGAGAAGCTGTAAAAAACAACCCGGAGTCACTGGAAGCAATTGAAGGCTCTTCAAGCAACCCGGGTGAGGCCTGACCTCGGGCATTTCGGAGCGCTGGAGCTGACAGACCTTAACAAATCCTGGGGAAGGAAGCGGGAGAAGGGAGTCTCCCAGGTGTTTTTGACAACAACTGTTTTTCCCCAACACTGTTTTTGAAGTCAGGCTTGTTTCCTTAGGAGTTGGGGGTTTAATTCCTTCCCGCCAAAGAGAAATAGCCAGCACAGGGCCACAGGGGTGGCTGCAGCGCCGCGCCGCCTGCGGCCGCGGGGCAGCCCCGGCAGCGCCGGGCACGGGCAGCCCTGGCAGGCGCCGCCCGCGTGTCCGAGTGCCGGGGAAATCGGAATGTCAGACATTTCCCCGGATCCAAAACTCATGTAGAAATAAACTGTAATCCCAGTGCTGGTCATCTGAGTCCTTCAGATGTTCCCCCGAGACATGCGGCTAATGAGGATCGCTGCTGTATTGCATGTGAGCATCCCGATTTCCTTCAGTCAGAGAGTACCCTTAGTAAGAGGAGTACGGGTGTGTTTTGCATAGACGTGGGCACAGCAGCACCTCTGTGCTCGGATCCGCATGTGATCCCAGCTGGCACCTCGCTGGCCCCTTTTTAACGAATTACTGTGAAGGGATTTTTGTAAGGTGTTTATCGCCCATGGTGTGTTTGGAACCAGCCAAATCATCATCACCAGATCCCTTTCCCTTCCCTCTTCCTCTGCGATGCTCCGTGAGCCAAAGCCGTGCAAGTTGAGGGGACTAAAACCAATACTGGTTTTCTTTTCTCTTCATTTTGTTGTATTGGAATTGAGTCACGCTTTAGGTGTAGAAATATTGTGTGTCTTTGCTCGAGCGGTGAAATACCTGATACTCTTCATCTGTGGATAGTATTGCTTTTCATACATTTTTCACAGTTTGGTTAAATATCACCGAGTTGTCCAGCAAAACATGGCCTAATTGTTAAATACCTATTGAATTGCAGAGTTCTGTTGTTTAAAAATGGATCAAAAGTAGGAGAATTCATCAGTTAATGAGAAAGCTAAACATGAGTAGTAGGTACACGTGCCAAAGTTCATATCTATGTGTGAATCTTAACTCATAAGGAAGGTAATATTGCAGAGCTTCTATGTCTAAAAATACCGTGGCTTGTATCACACATCCGCGTGTGGCAAAAGGTTATTGCTGTAGCTTTTAATGAAGGGAAATTGGAGCAAGCATGAGCCTCATTAGCAGTTAGGGAATGGGAAAGAGAAAAAGGGAGATCAAGTAGCGAGAGCTGCAGGATGAGGGGGAGCGGAGAAGGGCCCTTGTGCAGCGGCCCTGGCCTCGCAGCCCGCGGCAGAGCCATGGTGGGCTGGCCGGGCGCGCTGCGACTCCGTGTTGGCATCGCTCTGCGTTGGCACCGCTCCGTTTCTGCACCGCTCCGTTTCTGCACCGCTCCGCATTGGCACCGCTCCATTTCTGCACCGCTCCGTTTCTGCACCGCTCCGCATTGGCAC